>NC_052953.1:6809366-7079046 GCF_013358895.1 Oreochromis aureus | reverse complement strand
AATTATTTCAATTAGATTTGTTTTCATTTGTTACACATTTAGAAACCCACTACTTTACAAAAAAGTCACAATCAGATTATGATAACATTAACTTTATTAACTGCATTTAGTGGACAATATAAAAGCTTACCATTTTGTACACCTGCAAGCATTATGCCACTCAAAAGGTAAAACGTTAGAATACTTATTTACATAGGTAATATGTTGGAACCAAAGCTTCCACAACTAAAAACAGATGCAAAATTTGCTGTACTGTATTTTAAAAATTAAACTAAAAGATAAAAAATACATCTCCCACTTGGCAAGTTAAAACATTTGACAAATTAGAATTACTATTGTGTGAATTTTGGAAAAAAAAATAAATAAGAAATAATGTGGGGGCAATACAACAACAACAAAAATTCCATAAGTAAAAAAAAAAAAAAAATATATCTATCTATATATCTATCTATCTATATATAGATTAAAAAAATTTAGGAAGTAAAACAAAAATAGAAACAGAAGGCTTAACATCAAATTAAATGACAGATGACAATTTTTTTTCAAATACAATTACTTGAAAATTACATTTGTTTGGTGTATCTCATTGTAATAATTATTAGTTTGACCAATTTTTATATTTCCGTATTTATTTTTTAATTTTGGTTGCGGTCCTCCACAGCTAGCAATATAGTTTTGCTGTGTTTTAAAACATGCTAGCAAGCAAAATGGACACATTAAAATAATACAGTGAACTTAACAGGTGGCAGTGGTCTTAAACTTTACAGGCCCTTGACACATAAACACAACATAGTAACAGTGCAGCTAAAACCAACAATGAACATTGCTTGAGGAAAACCCCTCAATGAAGTTTCTGTAAAATGTTGACTTTGTTCTTTAAAGGGGGGGGGGAAAGAGGGGGGCACTAAAGCACTCCAATGATATCTTCATTCAACACATGACAGCATTATGGTATATGTGAATTGGTACCTATACTACAAACTTGAAATTAAATGAAAAATAATTAACAGAACAGTACTTCTGATCCATTTTGAGCCATCTATATAAAGACAAACAAAAATCATCTGCAGTGCTGTATAAAAGGTGAATTGCCCAACAGAGAGAATCCAAAAACTTAAAAAAAAAATACATTTTTTAAATGAAAGAATACATAAACTCAAATGTTAACATTATATATTGGAAATCACCATTGCACCAATGAACCATTCAAGACCTATCAGTCATTTTCAGGTGCTCTCACCCCATAAGCTTGTTTTTCAGAAACTGTGCCTTTGAAGAGAGCTTTTGTCCATCAAGATTTAAAAGTATCTTCTGGAGGACTTCAAAGGTGCATTTAAGTTCTGGTGGGTAGCTCAGGTTCAAACAGTATATGAGTCCAAACAACAGAGCACATGCTTGTGCAATGTTACCCAAATCAGTGAGAGCCTCCACACCCTCAATCAGGACACCAATGTCCTCTGGGTCATCTTCAGGTTCAGCACCCTCCTTCTGGATGACGTACACCCCCATCACAGTTTGCTCCATGCAGCTTTTTGCCTCGCTGTCTGTATCCTACGTGAAAAAATATAAGACAACAAAGTAAAATTTAAGAGATTGTTTAAACAACTGTTTCTATGCTGTTCATAAAGTCCAAGAAGTCAAAGTAATAAACAGAAAATTACACACCACTAAAGTAGTTGTTAGTAATTACTCCAATACATAAATTATAAAATACACCTCTCATGTCAAAACAGGTGGCATAATTGACCTCTCTCCGGGCCCTCCCCCGAAAGGGCCATTGTCCAATTACATATTATAGCAACCGTTACTGTGTCTGACAAACATTAACCTCAAGCAAGATGGTGAAGCGGTGTGCCCACCGATACCCCGAAAGATCGTGTCTGGAGGAGTTGTGTTCTTTCCATTCACAAAGTCAAAAACAACGTGAATGGATTAAACGGTGTGGATGGCCCCACTCCCAGATAAATGTACCGAACATTATGAAGCATGTCTGCTCGCACATTTGGGTACCCTTTGGTGCGCAGAGGAAACCATTTGTTTGTCGGATGTAGCAAGAGTAACTTAGGGGGACAGGACTCGAGAAAAGGCTAATTCAGCTGCTAGAATAAAACAGGTATAGAAGTGTTAGTACAGTTGCATTTGAGGCAACGTCACAATTTGTATGAGAATGTTACAGTCAACATGCTGTCACAGTGACTCACCAAGTACTCCTTTATTAACTTCTCATAGTCTTCGTTTAGGTAGATGCATAAGGACTTCAAGATGCATGCTCGTCTGGTATGGATGTTGTCATGCTGGAGAGGAGGAGGAGATAATATGAGCCAAAACCAGGTTGTTTTTCTTAAAGCTAGGGTAACCAGTTAACTTGCATAATTATTCTTTAGGTTAGAACCTGGCATGTACCATTTGTTAAGCCAGACAAAATTGACAACTTCATCTCCAAATAAAAGTTATTTTTGCTGCCTATGACAAAGTCTACTCAATCCTAATACAAACCTTGGAGATGGCAAGCATGAGACCTCTTATTTTCTTTCCAGGTGTCCCTCCTTTGCTCAGAAAGATTTCCATTAAGCGTGGCGCGTACTGGTCAAGCTCGGCAAAGAAAGTGGATAGCAGAGGCTTTGTGGTGACTCGCAAAAACTCCTTGTCAATCTGCAAAAGAGAACAAATACATTGATTAAAAACTCAACTGTATATTTCACTCACTTCGCATCCAAGCTGACTAAAGCTGCTTTTAGAAGACCATGCAGACATCAGTGCTGTCATCGATGACGGCTTCTGAGAAGCTTTTGGTCAATTATAACATCTTAGCTGTGGCTGCAATATGCTGCCATCAGATGCTTTTCACAAAAGATTAAGCCATGACGGGATAAAAAAAAGGGTCTAGGGGCGGGCTGTGACGTGCAGGGTTGCGCATACAGCATCAGACGGAAGAGACCGGTAAACAGTTCTATAAACATTCAAGCAATAACCTATAATCATTTCTAATATGACACACTAAATTAAAATCACTTTAGCTTTAAAAACTTCAATAAATACAGATATTAAGAAACCCTCAGAGGAAAGCGATCCACATGTTTGCGATACTGCTGTGCATATGTTTAACCATCGAGCGTGTTTTCGAGATGTATGCTGCTGCTCAAATTAACCCGTTAGTTACAAGCTGGAGAAAATGTGCAATGAGCCGTCTGTGGCGAGGAGCTGCAGTTAGGAAGGCAAGAGGCAGACGGACGCAGTGCCTGCTTTAAAACACGATGGAGAATAGTCCCGCTTTTCTTTCGGGACCACTCTAAATAATGGTAGCTTAGATTAAACTCCAGCTGTCTGACAAAGTGTGGAGGATTCTCCGTTTTAGCACAACGCCTGTCTGATCGGTCATACAGTCATGCCTCTGTTGCATTCACTGAACCCAGGAAAAGTCATAGCACTCAATTAGACTGATCCGTTCTGTGTAAAAAAACAAATAAAATAAATCACGGGTTGATAAACGTTTGTGGGTAAAGCTGAGAATGTCCTGGTCAGCCGAGGCCAGCACACATTCCATATGTCATCAGGAGACCTCCCTCTCTAGCGCAAAGACTTCATTCACAAGTCCAGCACTGAAGCAAAATTGCGGTAATATTACTATGAAGCTTGCAGGCACAGAATGCAGCAATATCTCGTTTCGCCAAGGCATAGTGGCACATTTAGAAGACACACCATTGCGGAATATTACTCTGATATGCCGCTACGTTATGTCTTCTAAAAGAGGCTTAAAAAACAAATGCACAAATGTCTCTTCAATGTAGACCTGTAAAAAAGCAGACCAGACTACCTGTATAACAGTAGAGGTTTTGGTTTAAGTGTTAACAGAATGCCATCTGAGGCTGTATTTACAACATTTTATGACGAGGTAGGATCCGGATGATTCTTATGTCCTGAAAACCTAAATTAAATGGTACTTACTCTTTCACATTACTATTTTCAGGGATACAGGAACCAACAACAGATAGTACTTTTAGTTTTGGACTACAAAACATAAATTACATGCAACATCCAAATGCATTTTAACCACACTTGCCTCTCTCGCAGTGAACAGAGCTGGCCATCTGCTTTTGAAGTCTGCAACCATCGGCTGACCCTGAAGAACTTCTTGCCTTCTGTATGAGAAAGTCTTCTCCATTTTCGCACTCACAACAGAGTCATTATTTCTTTTAGTCAACTCAGAAAGAATTGCAACTCTTTCCTGTTCCAGACTTTCTGATGTCTGTCCTTTTGGATGCTGTGGACAATAGTTAACTTCAGCTCTTTTGGGTTTCTTCACATTGAAGGCTGCCTGACGGTTGTCACCAGACTTGTTTTTGATGGAGTTTATGGTCACCTCTGTACATCCAAGGCCTCTCAGTTTGGTGCGGAGGTTAGCCATTTTATATTTTAGGCTAATCTTCCACCCATAACAGCCACTGAAAGACCCCTGCTCTCTAAGGCAAGGATGCTTTTTCACAAGAGCTTCTGCAACATCAGTCAGATCACTGTCTGTTGGGTGGCTTTGAATTTGTATATTTCTTCAGCCAGTCGTTCCAGAATTTGGGATTTCAGTTTTGGTGAAGGGTTCAATAGAGTTCCCCATTGGCGCAGGCAGTGTTGGCCTTCTCGAGTTCAAATTCTGCCTCATAGCTAAATTGTGGTACAGTGAAGACACTTGGCCAAACCCAGTGCCTTGAGGATGATGAAGAACCTGAAGATGAAATGGGCTCTGTATCATCTGTGTCAGCAGAGGAGATGGATACAGACTCTGTTGCTTGGCTTTGAGAAGTTCTTACATTTTCCTCCTGTGGGCTTTGCAAAAATATCACCTTAAGGGTGCCTTTGTCCTTTACTTCTGAGACATCTGACATATTCATGAACTCATTTCCAAAGTCCTCATCTTGATATTGAAGTCGAATATCTTGCTGCAATCCAAAACTTGTCTTTACTGTGTGGCACAAATCTTCAATTGAGACCGGTGTCCCTGCAGGAAGAATCAACTTCCTGGCATCATCTTCACCCAGGATTATCCGCAGTCTTAGGGGTGACGTCATTTTGAAGATCTGAAAAATATCAGCAATTCTTTTAGAAAAAGACACCGTTTGGCATATCAACAAGCAACAATTAGGGACCCTTGTGCACTTCTGTGCAACTTTAAAAATACAAGTTTTTTTGTTGTGAAAACAAAGCAGAAATACATTAAAGGTTAAAACACAATTTCTCTTATCTGTTTAGACTAGAATGTAAAAAGAGCTTTCTGAGGCTACATCAGCCCAGAGACATAAGCAGTAGAATGAATACTTTAATTCCAACTAAAAAAAAAAAAAGAAAAAAAGAAAAAAAGAAAAACACAGCAAAAGAAGTTATGATGATGCTGCTGCAATACTGTAGAGGATGACAGACGCTGGCAGGTAATTACTTAATATATTGCAAAATTCACTGTACTTCAAAAGCAGATTTTTGGAAACAACAGGAATATCATCATCCATCCATCCATTATATATTCCGATTATCCTTAATATCATCATCCTGCAGTAAAGTACAAATGAGAGACGACGCATGCTATGTGTAAACATTATACACTTTCATAATTATATGGACCTGTCTTAAGTCTGGTGACAAGGTGAGGCAAGGGCACAAATGATTTGGTAAAATTTGGGTGGCTCAAACAAAGTTGTAGGGAAGGAATTATTTGCTGAAGACTATCTTGTGTTTATGAAAATGTTCACAGTGAAAACAATATGGTGGAATTAGAAATTCTGTAATACTTTAATCAACCAAATCATAACAGGTTTCACTCAGAAAATTTAATTTTCAACAAATCTTTAGTTTTGTTTGATTTGTTGTGTTTTGAAATAAAATCTTAGTTTTCTAATACATACATAAACAATTCATTTTAAAATAGTTTTATTTTCAACAGCTAACAGACCAAATCAAAAGCATGACAATTTCACAAATGCTATAGGGTAAGAAAAATAATAAAAATACTTACAAGTATTAATTTTGTTTTCCAAGAAAAGTCACAGATCTCTTTAGAGTAACCAGACGCAGTCCTCCAACAGAGTAGGCAGCTAAGGGATATTCATCAACCAGTTCCTCATGTGCAATGACAGCCACCTCCCTCACATGTGACGTGCTCAGTTCAAAAGCTCTAAAGTGCTCCCTATACCAAGCAGATATCTTTCTCACAAAAAATGCAACTTCCTTCCAAAACACAGAGCTGCAAAATTTCAGCAAACTCAGGCAGACCAAATGACTCTCCATGGATAACAATCATTCCTTTGCTGTAGTTCATACCATTGTATGACACATTCTTCGCAATGTAAACATCAGTTTCATCTGGAAGCCTTTGGTTAAAAGCAGCTGCAATGTCACTTTGGAGCACATCAATAGGCACTGATGAAACATTAGTTACCACCAACTGTTTTTTCTCATCAGACATATGCAAATGGTGAGCAATGACAAGCTGGTGTTTTCTGGCAAGTGTGAGAGGTATGTTTTAAAACAGTTGGTGTGGCGAGCAACCTGTTTAAAAAAACTATGCTTGGCCTCAAACCTCATTGTCCACTTATGAACGAGAGGTCCAAAGAGACGTATCATGACAGGATAGTGCTCTACAAAATGGTGTTTAGGAAGAATACGGCTGTTTGGAAAAAGTTCTTTGTATCTCTGCCGATGCTCTCTGATTTTGAACTCAAGATATGATATTGACTCATCACAGTGGATAGGGGCAACAACAAGTTCCACTATATCCTTGAGATCCAAAAGAACATGCCAGGCCTGTTCATCTTCAGGAACAAGGGGACCAATAATAAAAGGCAACAAGCGAAGCAGAGCCCAATTTTCGTGTGCATTCCCCCTATATGTTTTTTTTTTTTTGAGTAGGTATGTGGTATGACGTGAGGACGATTTGTCTTATCTCCCCATTTGTAGTCAAAATTTTGGATTGAACTGTTAAGTTTTTCTAAGGTGAAATACTTTTTGGAGATCAAAACAGCCAAGCATTCTGCTAGTTCTACAGGTATAATGCCCTCAAAAAAATCGTGTACTATATCTGGGGGAAAGCCTGCAATAACATCAAAATGAGAGAGACTTTTAGTCAAAACACAGTCACGTTTAACCCCACAACACAAGCTTGAGGTTTCCAATGCAGATTTTAAGTGAGCCAAATGGAGTTCACGTGTTCTACACTCAAAAACGTCTGCAGTCAAAAACTGAATTTCATTTTTCTTTGCGACACAGAATCTACATATGTGTTCCCCAGAAAAATTTTCAACAAAACCTGCAAGCCCGTGAGCAGCTAGGTTATCAGCTATTACACAATTTACAGTGCCTTTAACAAACTCATTCAACTGAGCAATAAACACACCGTGTTGCTCCAAGACCATAAGATCTTTTAACAGGGGTTCCAACACCTTTTCAAACCCAAATGTCTTTAAATCGTCACTTTTACAAAGAACAGCTAGGTAAATGGAGGAGAGTGCTGAATGAGAGCCTGGAGGCAAATTATCCAAGACCCAATAAATACCACAAAGCTTGTGTTTTTTGCGTGAGGTTCCAAGAGGATTGCAAACCTCAAAATCATCGATGTAAAGTGTAATGGAGATTCTCAACACGTCAACAGCTAAAAAGCTATTGGTTCTAAAGTGCTTGCCATCTCGGAAAGACCTGTAAACACTCAGACCATTAGCCAAATTCTCACTTTTTCTTGTCCTATATGTTGCTCAATCACTCTATCAAGTATGTGATTATGACTCAATAATTCTTGCAATAACTTTAATAAAGGAATGTACTGAAATGACTTTCGTTGATCAACAGATAAAATGTACTCAACAGGCTCTACGACCCTAAAGTTATGCTTATAGTATTGTTTTCTTTTAAATGAAGTTCCAAGAGGACCACACTTAGCTAAAATTTTTGATACAGGGTTAGAAATGCACACTGTATTGGCAAGCTCCTCAACAACAGCCTGACCAATATGAAGGTTATGGCTCTTGAATACCTCTTCAACTGTTCGTTTTGTGATTGAAGTACAAGCAGAACTTAACAAAAACTCAACTCCTCCACCAAGCCATCTACTGCTGTAGCTGGAATTTGAAATATATGTTCCAATTTTAACAATATCCCAGCTATTTTCTGTTCAACAAGATCTGTCAAATTTTCAGTGGAATGATTACTTCCTGACACCAACTCAGTTCCAACTTCAGGATCTAAAAATCAGAGCAACTAGCACCTACACCTTCAGGGTCATCAGAATGTTGTGCTGAGTCAAAACACACCACTAAACCCACCTTGAAATCTTTAAGTGAATCTGAATGATGCTTCCTCTTTTGTGTGAATAAAATGTACCAAAGATATTTGTCTTGAAAGAGCAGCCTGAAAATACACAAGTTACTGTCTCACTATTTCGTAAATGTGATCCAATATGTCCAAAATAATCTCTCTCTGTGGTAAGGTCACTGCAGTCACATAACTCGCACCTAAAAGTGACTGAACTGACAGCTGTCTGTTTAAAATGAGAAGAATGACATTTGTAAACATGTGTTTTTAGTCCACACCAAGTCTTAAATGTGCATGGACAATTTACATATATACAAAGATAACGCTGGCTGGGTCCATAATGGTGATGTAATCTACAGTGTTTCAATAATTTGTACCTACTACTCTCCCTGATGGAACAACGCTTGCACTGCCACATACAAGTCACTGAAAGAAAAAAAGAGAAGCAGTTTTAAGGATGGTTTTATTGGCACCTTTTTTTTTCACTTTGATTAAATCACAAAACTATCATAAAAAATGTATGATGGTAAAAACTTACCATGTATTAAAGAGGAGGCACAAACAATCAGAAAAAGGGGGCAGCTTTCTTTGTGATGTTACTATGGTAAAGAAAACAGACAAAATTATTTTATAAAAATTCCACAGTGGATTTTTTTTTACTTTGTTGCAAATATATAAAAAAAATACAAATACATATAAATACCTCGTGCAATATAAAATTCACATAAATATCCAATCTGTTGCCAAATGTAATAGCAGTGTTTCACACTATGCAATAAAGATGCTGGTAGTTGCGGTAAAGGTCCGCCAGGCAATTTTCAAAAATATCCGCCATTGCCTTTTCCTCTGACCTCGTGTTCATGCTCTTTTTCCCATGCACTAGCGTTCAAGTCAATTCGAAGGATGCAGCCCCTGAATTTAGACACAGCTAATATTTAGCAACTCGCGCATGCTAGTTTAACTTGCATTACCGCGAAAAGCCGAATGCTTAAAAAAAGGAAAGAGAAAGAAAGAAGAAGAAATGCAAATGCTAATAAAAAAAAGTGAAGAAAGACCATGTCTTGCAATAACCGTCAGTTAAAACCAAAGTGAATGCTAACAGAGCTAGGTAAAAGTTTAATGAGACAACCATACTAGCTTTAGCTAACTTCATTTACTTTGAAAGTGAATTACAAACGTGTTAGATATTGAACTAAACATATCAATAACCGCTAAAAACACTATAAGACTAACTGCAAAAACGGGTAACAAAAAAAAAAAGAAAAGCAATGAAGTGGAAATGCTAATAATAATATAAATATAGCCGAGCGGATTAGAAATCAGGTATTAGACGGTACCGATTGGCACCGTCTAATACCCGATTTTCACTGTATTTGCTCCACTCCCGCTGTCTAATGACAATTTGGAATTAAAACCATTGTTAAACAATTAACCAACGGAACAACTTCGTTTGACTAAGATATTTTCAGTTATTTATTACTTACCTGTATTGTGGAAGAATCCGCAGAGGGAAACGGCAGTTCACTGAAGACATATAACTTTCTCCGCGTTCCCGCCTCTTCACTTCTGGGAAGTTTGAGCATGCGCACTAGGCATCGGTTTTAGAGTTGTTGATTTAAAATAATTACATTTAATTGAACTGAAGAATGCAAATCTAGTTCATTAAATTTTTTGTTATTTTATGTTAAACCAACAACTGATAATGATTTAAAAACCTAAACTCAATATGTTCATGTTAAATAGACAAATGTCTATTGAATTAATCAAACAACTGCCTTAGTTGACTTTTTTGAGTGTACACATAGTGAATAGCTAGTCGCTTCTTGCAGCAGGACTGTTTCACTTTTACTTGGAGAATCATTTCCTTATGTTTTTTTTTTTTTTTTAGCAGGATATTTTAGGTTGTGGTTCTCTTGTATAGCGGTGTATTTCTTTGAGTTGAGTCATTTTCAATAAAACTTTATTGTTTTACACTTTACTGTGTTTTGGCCTTTTCTTTTCCTGGTCCCTTAGCCCTTATTCGGGGGTGTAACACCGTTTTGCTGCCTATAGGCTCATATAGAAAACCATTAAATTTCCTTTGCCTCTAGAAGAAGTGGGTTTTTAGGAACCCAGTATCCTGTTTCCTTTCTAAAAGTTTTGTTTCAGGCTCGCCAACTAGAGGTCACAATTGGGCCACAACTATTGACTAAATTTTCACACAACGTTACTAGTCTGCTGCTTTGCCTCTGCTCCGTTCAGAGCTTTCTGTTATAGTAAATTTCCGTGTTTTGGTGAGTTGAATTTGAGCGAATAAACAGTGCGCCCTCGCAGAGGAGTGTATGGAGACGGAGGGAGGAGGAAGTAGAGGAGGGGAGAGCGTACGAAAAGGAGGGGAATGAGGCAGGAGCGAGTTGGTGGACAGGAGGAAAACATTAGCCCTCAATCCTTCACGTAGTTGGGATACTTTTTTTTCACTGTCGAAGAGGCAGGGAAGCCACAGCTCAGACTGCACCTCCACCAAGCTAGGACGCACGGTAAGCACCGCGTCGCTGCTCAAGAATTGCTGACCTTGTCTGGGAGTCAAGGAGACGCGGGAGGGTGGGGGGTTCGAAAGTGTTGAGATGAATTTGGGGGAAGAGATGGAGAAGAAAGGCGAGATAGCTGAACGGGAAGCTGCAGTGAACAGGCGAGAACTATTCCTCCACTGTCTTTCCTGCCTTTGCGCTCTCCAGGGAAAAGCAACCCAAAAAAAGTAACGGAAAGATTTTGGTGGGAGAGGAAAGTTTGGCAGTCTTGGGTGTAGAAAGGGAAAATATCGGCTTCGCTTTCTTTTCCCCTGCTCACTGCAGTAGCAGTCATCGCCAAAGCTTCCACAACAATGGGTTACGTCTGTGTTGTGTCGGTTTAGCAAAAAGCTGTTTCCGAAAATTGTTTCAGGAGGCAACTTTTCATCAGCGCGCTCCTCGTAAGAGTGTATTTGTTGTTTTGTAGACGGGGTCTGAGCACTGCAGCACTGCTCAGCTGTCAGATCCCGAGTTTAGTCCTCTTTGGTTTCAGAAAGAAACCACCTGGTATAATACGAATTGTTTCTTGTTCTTGGGAACTGTGGTGACACTGATAATTCGAAAAGATATGGCTGTACATTGTGTGTCAGCACATTTTGCGGTTTTAGCACTGATGTCAGTGATGAGTAATTTCTTCATCATCTAGAGCGGAAGACTGCGACGAAGTCATCCTGTGTTTACGGTGCAGAAGCATTACTTTTCTATTCCCAGCCAAACACTGAGGTGTTTAAAGTGTTAATTGTGACTTTGAGGAGGTGTATGTTCAAAACACAGAGGCGTAGCAAAAAAGTAACTGGACGTTAAGCCCTATAAATTACCACCTGAATCTCCCAAATTCACCCAGAAACATCTCAACAACTGCAAGGCCAAATTAACAACATTTGGCTCAATGGATGGAGTTCCCATTTAAAAAAACCCAAACAACTAAAAAGGAGTTTTTACAGCAGGCACATTAACGTTTTGTTTAAATTGTACCAGGACTATTGTATTGGTTTAGAAATAGACTGTAAAAAAGGATTGTCTGGATTTCAGCCATCCTGTCTCAGTTTTTGAATGAGGATAAACTAAAGTGTGGTTTTGATTGATACTGCATACAAGATGCACACAAAAGGGTTTAAACACTTTTCAACACTGAGCAGTGGACCTGTCTGATGTTTTAGGGTGTAACCACTTACATGGAAAGGAAACTTAAATAAGCTTTGATCAGCACTTAGCATGAGGCAAGCTCGCTGCCTTTCTAAATTTGTTTGTATAAAACAGCCTGATTTCTCAGTTCAATGGTCGGTGTCGCCTTCATTTGATTTCAAACCATAGATGGTGTAAAAGATGGATGTAGTTAGTGTGATGTTATCCAGTGGTTTTTGAAATCTTTGAAGGCTGCCATTGGTACCAAAAAAATGTGACAAGGAAGGATGGGCCTGACTGTCAAATTGCACGCTCATTGGCTAATGAATTGTGATTGACAAGCTGTTAGCCAATGAGCTGGTTTCATACAACAGCTAACGCAGTTATACAAAGATTTATAAGATGGACATATTATTATGGGGAGTATGCGGTGTCTGGCCCATTGCTACCCTATACAACCGTTGCAAGAGCTTGGTCCGCATAGTCGGCAATAAGTTGGACTCCTTCCCGGTGGGTGATGGGCTCCGCAAGGGTTGCCCATTGTCACCGATTCTGTTCATAATTTTTATGGGCAGAATTTCTAGGCGAGGCCAAGTGGGGGAAGGCTTTCACTTAGGTGGTCTCAGAATCTCATTTCTGCCTTTCGCGGATGATGTGGTTATGTTTGCTTTATCGGGTGGTGGCCTCCAGCTCGCACTGCAACGGTTCGCAGCCGAGTGCGAAGTGGCAGGAATGAGGATCAGCACCTCCAAATCTGAGGCCGTGGTTCTCAACTGGAAAAGGGTGGAGTGCCCACTCTGGGTTGGGGATGAGTTCCTGCCCCAAGGAGAGGGAGGTCTGGGCTTCTCTGCTTGGGCTGCTGCCCCGCGACCCGGCCCCGGATAATCAGAAGAAGATGGATGGATGGATATTATTATTATTGTTTTATACATTGTGGCCAAAAATGAGTGACAGAGCCCATAAACCTAACAGGAAAGTATTTACGGAGGTCAAGACAGAAAGACGTTTTCTCATAGACTTTTTATTGGGCCGGAAGTGTTTCTGCAACAACAGCTATCGCCAACTGGTGGCGTTCAGATAAAAAACAGGTTTAAGGTCTTTTGCATTGGCCTCAGTTATCTGACCCAATGCTCTGAACTAAGTATTTTAGTCAAAGTCATCTTGGTGTTTTGAAAAGAGAGATGACAATCAGTCACAAGATGATCACACTTTTAAAGCATATCAGGCTTTATTGTTTATTTTGCTCTCCATGAAACCACTAATCACAAACCAAACATCAGTTTGCATCAAATAAGACTTCACTGGGAAAGGATTTGTTAAGGTCATACATGTGGTGAGACTTAAGGTTAATTTGACATCTACTTCTGTATAACCAGGCCTATTTTGTAACCAGCGGGTTCACCGCTTAAAAACTGGCACAGATTCTAAATGTTTACTCTTTTCATACAGGTTGCCAAATCCATCTGTAGTTGCAATTATATTGCAATTTACTCATGTAACCAAGTTAAGTGCATTTAGTTTATGTCCTAACTCTAGTCTTCTGTTGTGTAGGAAAAGTATACAGCCATGGACATCAACCAAAGTTGAGCCATTCGCAGTTTGAATGAGTGAGTGGGCGCAGGCTTTATTCAGTGTCTCTTTTCACTTACACAGATGTCACGAGACTACAACGATGCTTTGTTTGCTCCATCTTTTTATTACAGATGAAAAATAACCCAGAGGGCCACATTGATCCCATTAATTCTGGTGCTAATAACAATTTTGACTCAAATGTGAAACAAGAAAGATGGCATGACTACGTGACTCTGTAGTTTAGCTAAATGCTGATGATAAAGAGTTGTAATGTTGTTTGTCTATATTTTCAAATACACGGTGTGGACACGCTAATATTTGCAATTGTCTTGTGGCATGCATGTGGTCCACTGTTCATATGAACTGTTTTTACATATAAAACATGCTGAAAAAAACTATAACATTTTTTTATAAAGGAACATGCAAATGTTATGGTTTAATACTGTTTTATCCTTTGATACTCTACTTAGCAAAGTAGGCTTAATCATTCACTGCTGTGTGTAAACAAGGTTAAATATTAGTCGATGCTTTCCTGTTGGTATAAATACATTTTTTTCTCATTATACTGAAGTGGAAAATAAACTCCATCTCTCTCTCTTTTCATGCTCCTGTATGCGTGCACAAAATCAGGTCTGCTGTTCCCCCAAAACAAATGAGCAATTAGCGTTAATGTTGCGTGCAACGTTAAATTACATCAGATCCCCGCTATCACCACCTCACAGTCGCCCGATTTAACAACTTTTATGAGAACATGTGAATATCCACAAAGACGATCCGAAGCTTTGGTGAGTTTTGTTAATGTGTGATGTGTGAAAGTGTTGGATAAAGTCTGTATTTGACACAGTGACGAGAAAATGTTGTTGAAACATTTCACAAAAGGTTTAGAAGTTGCTGAAAAAACATCTGTCTGAGCCAAAGAAGTGCGTCTATAAACAGTCTGATGACGCTATCGTGATGACGATTGGTGTCAAATCATAGTTAATCAAGGTGGTCATAAACGGAAGTGTGATTTTTAAAAAAAAAACTTTACAAACTGATTCTGTGTGAAGAGAAAACTGAAGCTGTTTGGTTAATCAGAAAATGTTAGGAGATGTGAAACTTGTGATTGAATGTCAGCTGCCCTGACTAAACTTTGACTGAGGTCACGTAAGGTCTCAGTAATGTCCAGCCTTACGCAAATGCATTTATCATGCATGAAAATCTATTTTGTCACATGTTGAAGGTATTTAATGTTAAAGCATCTGAGTCTTTATGGTACAATGAGAATCTTATCAGGTTTAAAAGGTCAGTCATAATGTCAGTGTTTTATCATGTAAGACGAGATGGGGAGTGGCTCGGTGGCCTGAGAGGTCAGGTGAATAATTCAGAGGTTAATTGTTTGGGTCTTTTGGTGCAGCTCTCGGGGCTCAAAGCACAGATACTGTATTGTGTCCTTGTGTCATAACACTTTCCCATTCTTGCTTTGTTAATGTCTTTCACCAGTGGGTCTTTTTCAGGTCACTGCTTACGCTTGCATTGTAAATGCACCTCTATCCAAATAACAAGCAACAAATCAGTTCAGTTTTTAAGGCTTTTAAAGGCATAGTTGTCTCAAGGTGGAGGAATGTTGTTTAAAGGTTTTTTTGTATTTTTAAAAAGAAAAAACGTAAGTCAGAGAGATGTGATCGTTTTCAGTCATGAGAATGTGATCACAGATTCATGCAGAGCTACCGAGGAGAGTGATGTTAATCATTAACTGACAGGAACCTTGAATAAACCAACATATAACCCAGTTTGTTATTTGTTTATTCAACCTATTTCCCGGTTATACTGAATTTTCTTTTTTTTTTTTTTTTGGTCTGTTGACCACATCGTGACTGACGGTATGAGGAACAAAGAAATCAGATAAGTGGGAAATTAACAAACAATAGCCAAGAGCTGACTCAGGCTGCACTGTACAAGTCTTTTTTTTAAAAAAAATCCTATTTGCAAAAAGGAACTGTTCCAGAATTAAAATACAGGGTTTTAATTCAGGTAAAAAAACAAAAAAAAAAGTTAGTTGTTTCATGTAGCAACACTAACTTAAAGTTCTATGTCCCATATTGAAATGACTTGTAAATAAAACTGTTAAGGTGCTATTTTTTAGTATTCGCTATGTTTAAAGTTGACATTATTATTATTATTTTCTCAGAATTTGCAGATAAGATGTTTGTGGTTTGGTTGCAGGGAAACAGTGCAATAGCCACCACCCAAGAAGTTGATCTTGGTTCAGCATCTTCTGGTTACTTTTTTTTCTTTTTCTTTTTTAAAAAAGAATTTCAAATGCAGCCTAGATAATTAAATACACAAAATATTATTAAAACATATTAATAGGAAAATAGCATAAGACATGCATTTACTTTATTTTTTAAACTTATTTAGGTCATATATTTTACTCAGTAGCCCTGCGACAGACTGGTGACCTGTCCATGGTGTACCTCTCCTCTCGCCCTAAGCTGGGATAGGCTCCAGCCCCCCCGCAACCCTGAATTGGATAAGCAGAAGAGGATGGATGGATGGATGGATTTCATTCAATTAAACACTTCCATCTCTTGATGCACAGCTTTCTACAGTAGAAATGCATCTGCTGGTGTTGGATATTTACACCGGTTTACATTTTTATATGAATCTTTCCAGCAGTTATTTCCACGTGTCTGGTTACTTGTGGTTTGCTTGCCCTTGTAGACATTTGCAGCTAAGGAATAAGCATCTAAGGGAAGTTAATGTTTCCAGCAAGGTAGTTGTTTACCCAAGTGTTTTAGCGTCTAGCCTTTTTTAAAAGATCAGCTGTTTCATGTCTTTAATCTTCATATGGCTTCAGCCCATGATGGAAATGCAGGTAACAAAGGGCTAAAGAACTTTATTACTAAAGTTTTTGGACCAAGCTGTGTCACAGAAACATAACTGATTTTTAGAAGCTAAAATAGGTTACAAGAGCACTTCTAGGAGGAAGTGGTGAATCAACCCAAACCTACACAAGAGCAGCTTGTGAAAGATCTAAAGCCAGCTGGGACCAGAAGTCAAAAACACCATTAGCAACACAATATGCTGTAATGGAGTGAAATCTTGCAGCACCTCTAGGTCCCCTTTCTGAAAAAGGCACATGTAAAGGCCTGTCTTAAGTTTGCCAGTGAACATCTAAATGACTCAGAGAAGGCTTGGGTGAAAGTGCTGTGGTCAGATGAAACCAAAATCAATCTCTTTGGCATCAGCTCTTCCTGCCATGTTTGAAGGAAGAGAAATGATGAGTATGACCCGAAGAACACCATCTCCATAGTCAAGCACAGAGGTGGGACATTATGTTAAGGGTACAGAGTGACTTCACTGCATTTAGGTGCCATGCACCGTAAAACTTGGATGAGAACCAGACCTAAGTCCTATAGTAAATCTGTGGAGGGAGCTGAAGGTTTGAGTTGTCAACGAGCAACCTGAATGCTTTAAAGAGTTTCTGTAAAGATTATTGGGCCAAAATCTCTCCTGAGATGTGTGCAAGGCTGGTGACCAACTACAAGAAACATATTACCGCTGTGGTTGCCAGCAAGGGTTTCTCTATCAAGTACTAAGTCATGTTTTGCTTTGGGATCAAATACTGAATTCACCCAAAAACATGCAAATGAATTTTTTATTTTCTCTCTGTCTCCAATGAAATTAAGCTGCCATAAAAAATTTTTTCATTTCTCTTACAAATTCAGCAGGGGATCAGTTAATTTCACTCACTATGTAGTTTCCTTACTCTTTCTTTATAAATGAAACTATAAATGAATGTGAATGCTGTATTTGGCTGGCCAGTCAGTCAATATTTGTCACTCAACAACTCAGACTCGTAACCAAAAGTCCTGCTAGTTCTGATACATACAAGAACAGCAATTTCACACTTTTCCTAGGAGTTGTCTGCAGCAGTTTGCATGCACTCAGCAAACAAGTGGTTTTCTACAGCAACTCCATCCAGACCACCATGCGTCAGAGTCATTAAACTCAGTGTCAGTTTCACTAAACATGTGGTTTAACTGTGGCCAGGTGACATCCAGAGCCCGAGTGAAAGTTTTACAAACTGCTGTACTCAATGATCTAGATACATTTTAATTAGCTTTTTTTGGTTTCATTCTGTCAGGAAGTGGGTTCAAATGTACCGTTCAGAGTCTAATCACCAAAAACCCTGCTGATTCCTGCAGATATACAGTGATAGTGGGGAAAAAGATTGATAATCATTTTAAAATTCTCATTGTTTTTTCACTACTTCATCCCTTTGTTTTGATAAATCTCTTGATATCTCCTGGTTTTTATGACCTGTGTGAAAGACTGTGAGGTGACTGGCTTCTCAAAAATGCACAAACGTTTGCTTTGTTGAATCACTTTGTTAAAAACTTCATGAGTGAAAGACTTAAATAGCAGTCTCTGTCAGTGTGTGTAGAAGCATGAAAGGGTGTTGGTCTTTAAGACTTACTCAGAATTTATCTGATTTTGCTTATAGTCATCTTTTACTGGAATTCATCTTCCACTGTTGAGGGCATTTAGCAAGATGCTTCCAGTAATTGTTGAGTTATTGCAACAGATTTCGGGACAGAAATCTGAAAGTCTGTGGAGAAATATCCCCCCCCCCCCCCAGCTTCTCTTACTTGTAGTGGACTAAATTAATAAGCACTACTCTTCACCCTAGGCTAAGATCATTCATGTGTAGCGTAACATCAGGCTGGATTTATACATTGCTTCCTTAACTCTGTGTGAAGTAAAATGTAACAAATATATATGACCAAATTAATTTACTAAACTCATTTTATGGAAATTGAGAAAATGAATGTTTTCACGGGACTGCATGTAGTCCTGTAAAGAACGTTCCCTTTCCATCTGAAAAACTAAGCACACCCCCTAAATACACCACCACTGGCACCCATAACTTTAATTGTTTTCTGTATGACTTTATGAGCCTCTTATTTGTGTGGAGGAAATTTGCCACACTCTTCTTTCTTTCAGTTCATTGAGGGTTCTCTTGACATCCCACAGCTTTTCGAGGTCTGAGGTCTGGGTTGTTAGTGGGCCATTGCAACAGCCTGATTCCTTTCATTTTCAGTCATTCTGTTGTAGATTTGCCGGGGTGAGATCGTTGCCCTGTTGCATGACATAATTTTGGAAAAGATTTTGCTGTTGAAAATCTGATATGTCTATCTACAGAAATAAGTTCAATTCAGTTCATTTATACAGCACCAAATCACAACAACAGTTGCCTCAAGGCACTTTATATTGTAAGGTACACGCTACAATACATACAGAGGAAAAACTCAGCAATCATATGACTCCCTATGACCAAGCACTTTGGTAACAGTGGGAAGGAAAAACTCCCTTTTAACAGGAAGAAACCTTCGGCAGAACCAGGCTCGGTTGGCGGCATCTGCTGTAACCAGTTGGCTTGTCTTTGTAAGGTTATAATTTGCCTTTGCAAAGGGGTCAAATAACAATACAGTGCAGCAGCACTACTGGTATTTGACAAAGAATAACAAAGTTATCTACCAACCATGGTCACAGAATGCACTCAGAACATTCCATGCAAATGACAACTTGTACAGATGAGTATATCTTAGCATGGAGGATTTTATAAAGACAAAACATAATACTATGGAGCCTTTCCTTCTAGCCATAAGAACAGAATAAGAAAACACAGAGAAGGTTGAATTCTTAAAAATTTAAATCACATCTCATATTTGACTTTAGAATACTTTGGTATACAGAGAAGTTCACAGTTGCGTCAAATAACTGTAAGGTGCCCAGGTCCTGTGGCTACAGAACAAGCGCACATCATCACCCCTCCACCACCGTGCTTGGCGTGTGGGTTTTTGTTTATATCCTGTGTTTGGTTTTCTCCATACATGGCTGTTATAGAAGTGTTCACACTTGCTGATGATCAGTTAATCAAGTGCATTTTATTAACAGGACCTGGCTGCTACTTTCCCTCTTAATGCCTGTAGAAGTAGTAAGGGTGTACTTAGTTTTTCATAGGATTGCACAGTCTAGTTGGAACTGTATAGTTCTGCTTTGGTAAAGCGCTTTGCTTCAATTCAATTCAGTTTTGTTTGTATAGTGCCAAATCACAACAACAGTTGCTTCAAGGTGCTTTATATAGTAAGGAAAAGACCCTGCAATAATACAAAAAATTAAGAAAACTCTTGAGCAAGCTCTTTGGCGACGCTGGAAAGGAAAAACGCCCTTTTAACAGGAAGAAACAACCGGCAAAATCAGGCTCAGGGAGGGGCGGCCATTTGCTGTGATTGGTTGGGATGAGGGGAGGAAGACAATACGAAGACACACTGTGGAAGAAAGCCAGAGATGAATAATAAATAATGATTAAATGCAGAGTGGTGGATAAACACATAAACAGGTTAGTGAACAAGAGACCCATTGTAGTGTAACTATAGGATTCAGGGTAGCCAAAAAGGAAAGTTTTAAGCCTAATCTTAAAAGTAGAGACTGTGTCTGTCTCTAAATGAGGAGCCTGAGGTTCTGCCTCCCAGTCTACTTTTAAATACTCTAGGAATCACAAGTAAACCAGCAGTCTGAGAGCGAAGTACGATATGGTACTATGAGGGCTTTAAGATAAGATGGCTCCTGCTTATTCAGTAAAATTAAATTTGATTCTGAATTTAACAGGAAACCAATGAAGATAAGCCAGTGTAGGAGAAATATGCTTTTTCTTTCTAGTCTCACTGCAGCATTTTGGATTAACTGAAGGCTTTTCAGGAGTTTTTAGGACATCCTGATAATAACGAATTACAGCAGTCCAGCCTAGAAGTAATAAATGCATGAACTAGTTTTTCAGCATCACTTTGAGGCAGGATGCTTCTAATTTCAGCGATATTGCACAAATGGAATGAATATTTGTTTAATATGCACACTGAAGGACATGTCCTGGTAAAAAATGTCTCCAAGATTCCTCACGATGTTAATAGAGGCCAAGGTAATGCCATCCAGAGTATAGCCATGGCGTGAAAATGCCTATCTACTGAAGTTACCTACCAACTAATATACCCACTGAATAAATGAATGAATACGAAGACAGACATAATTTTCTAATCCCCAAAATAGTTTTAGGTTATTGACTAATTTTTGTCTCAATTATATGTTGTAGCTCTGCTTTCCTCAAAAGGCTGAAGGGTACTGAAACATTCAGACTGTAGGGGAGCTATTATTAGCAAGAAGCCAGATAACACAAGTACTTGCTGATAGAGACACAGCAGAAAACTTAGGGTGGAGGGTTGGGAATGCTGAACCCTGAAAACCAGGATCACCAATGAAAATTTTCAGTTTTTCTGTTAATCACTCCGAGATTATTATTCACAGTGACTTTCTTTTAGAAAGTCACAGAGCTCAGAGTAAAATGAGATGCAAACTGAACACGATGACACCAAAGCTACTACAAATATAGCCAGAAGATAATACAAAGAGGTGAGAAATGAGTGCAAAGATAATTCACCATTATCTCTGCTGTCATTTCAAAGATTTAAATAACCTCAAAGAGACAAAAAGCAGTAAAACATAAGAAGACAAAAATCAAAAACAACTTCAGAGAGATGACTGATAAAAAATACATAGGTGGGGAAAAAATAACCGCAAACACCCAAAACAACTGCATCATTTATGAGAAACCAATTGACTTCTTGTAGTCATTTTGTGCATCTTTACTATGTCTGAATTCGTCTAGCGTACGAAGCAAACTAGTCTTCCCCCCAGAAAACAATCCAAAAGTTTTTTTTGTGTGTCCTGCTCTTATGATGTGTAGGCATGGTTTAAGCATTATTTTGTTCATCTTTTGTTCTGTGAGCTTTCCCGATCCTTAAAGTATTTTTGGTGCCGAAACATAATCAGGTAGGAAGTCACTAAAGTAAAACAGTGAGTGAAAGCAAAACTTAAACATAACCCAGAACAAGAGCTGAACTCCAGTCTCATCAAAAGTCTGCTGGGTTTTTTTGTTTTGTTTCACTTTGTTGAAATGAAACCACTACCATGCGGCGATTAGAGGAAGAGTTGCACGATGTTTTCTGTGGGAACTAACTAAACTAAGTTTGGTTTGTTCAGAGGAGCTGATGTAGGAAGTCTCAGGCATCTCACACATCATTGTTCAGGGCTGTGTGTCAGATAATGCAGTGTTGTCAAACTACTGGTGTGGCAAAGTGTCACTTGATTATAATATTCGTGAGAAGGCTCTGTCACTTCCAACGCATCATTTTTCATCAGTCAGCGTTACTCTTGCAATGGGATGCATTTTAACCAAAAGCACACTCCTTTCTTATTGGTGTATAAATCTAACAGCTACTTTCAACATCTTCTTCATACACATGGGGTCTTCATAGCGTAACTCCACACTTTTGATTTGTCCGATTTTTACACCAGATGCTGGGATCCTCTGCTTATTAGGCAAACGTCTCAACCACTATGGATACACTAGTATATAAAGCTAAGAAGAGTTTGGATGTAAATTAGTCAAACAAAGTGCAAAATAGTCCAACATTCTTCATTTAATCTTTAATGTCTCTGTTTTAGAGACATTGTAGCGCTTTTAAACAGCAGTGTGTTGTGTGAAGTACCGCCACCAAAGTCTATCTTGTGCGTTACTGTGAGACACAGAAACATCTGACAAACAATTATATTCCTTTAGCCTTTGACTGAGAAGCTCTTAAACTTGTGATAACAATTAATAGCCATTGAGAGTTTTCCACTGCTGAAACTTTTCTAAATGTTTCCTTCTTCTCTACACACACCTTTTCTCCACAGTGAAAACAGGGCCCATTTATCCAAAGCTCTGTTTGCTATTAGACAAAACACACACTGAGGGAACATGCTTAGGGCTCTGAAAAAACAGCAGCTGTGCTCATTGGCTTATCTGTTACTGCAGGTCATCGTCTGATTGGCTGTTCTATGGAAACTGTTTTGCAACAGCTCTCATCTGCGTCTCAGTACATCACTGTGTGCAGAGTCGATGTCTATTTCAGGATGGCAGTCGTATGATGTTTACGATATGTTTATGGCTTATTGGAGAGCTTTTACTGAAGCTTTATCAATTTGACATAAATATTATAACCACGGCGCTTCAATTAAGCTGAAATGCATTTTAAGCCTGACGTATGTTATCTTGGGAATTCTTTGGTTTCCGCTAACCTTTAAAAAACATGTTTTGAAGTTTTAAACTAAGACACCACCTTTGTTAATCTACAGGTTGCTTTCGTAATTAGCCATTTGATTGCTTTGTTAGCCTTAAGTAGTAGAAAACCATCCTTTGTCAAACTGGACAAATACAAAGGGAGCTTTTCTTTAATTTGGATTCATGCACACAGAGGAAAAGGGTCTTTCTTTCAGCTGCAATCAAGCAGTCAGTTTTGATAATAGAGCTCTGTTCAGCTCAGAAACCAGAGATCACCGATTGGACAAGACAGCCTTTCATTTGTGTGACCTCTGACCGGCCACAGGTGACTCTGACAACTTGGATACTCTTACACACCTTTGTTTGCATGATGATGGTGTTTGTTACACTTTAAAGAGGAGAACTGCACAGAGAAAGTGTGCATGTGCGTGTTTGTGTGTTGTAGATGCATAAAACTGTTGTGCGTTATATATGTATGGGTCTGTGTTGGAAGATTTTAGTGGGAAGATCTGATGAAGGTTGGGATAAAATTAAGTTTAGCAAAAGTTTTATTGTAAATTAAAATTAGGCAGGTAGCAGTTTTGTTAATGATGATGAAGTGTAAACGATTCTTGAGTTTTTGTGTGCACGTTGAAGATAATTAAAAAAGAAACAGACAATAAGTAGTGCATTCATCTGTGAAAGTGGTTTTATTTAAACCACAGTATGTTTATATTCAGTCTCCCCTTGACCCACTTATCTCTTTTCCACTTTGGTTTTAAAGCCAAACGTGAAGCAGTTTGTGTCTCAAAATTATTAAAACAGCACAAGTACCATAACTGGAGGAAGTCTTCATCCACTCCAATGTGAAATGTAGTTTTTAAGGATGTTTGACTTTTCGACTCTTTGGTTGGCTTTGTTGACAGATTAATTTTTAAAGGATTTGAAAGATTTGTTCTTGATTTGTGTTATTCAGTTTGTAAGAATTTGCCTTCATAGCTAAGCTTTTCGCAGTCCATGCCCCCGTGTACCTGAAATTTCAGCGACCAGGAGACTATTGGCTTGCATATCTGCACTGTACAGTATAAAAAGCAATTATCAGACTCTTCTTGTGCTTGATATGATTTATCAGTGAGTGAACATGTGATATTTACAGTAAGAGATTACACAACTCGAGCATGTTTCATGAGCCTGCTAGTTGAATTACATAACTAAACGCAAAAGAATGTTTGGTTTTGTTTATGTGTCATATAACAAAATACACATAACAAAGTGGATGCCAGGTGCTTCACAGGATCCATAAAAAACATGGAAAATCTGCAACCTTACATTCAGAAATATTCTGCAAAACTATAACCACTATAATATCTCCATGAAACTGTGATTACATAAGAAGTGAATGTAGGAAAATGTTGTGCTCCTCTGGAAAAAGGAGGTGTGCATATAATACCTTTGGGCCTTTCTTTAAGAATTTACAAGACGTAGTCAAAACTAAATGCAAAGATTTTTGTGCAGCAGTGATGGCTGCACAGGTTTCTTTGCATATAACCTAACACAGGATAAGGATATGCTGATAAGTCTGCTCTTAAAATTAAAAGCAAACACGATACAAACACATTCTCCTGTGCTGATACTGGAATGCTGCCAGCTGATCGTTCAATGTCAGGACCAAAATGCACTTAAAATTTGTTTTTGTACTTTTATACCAGTGAAGCTCTTTGCAGTTCTTGAATATGCTTCTGATATCGCTGCACAATAATACAGAAACATTATGCGTCACTACATAAAAAATTAAGTTTATGAAACATCATATTGGTGCCAGATCTCTTTTAAAGATCAGAAAAAGTTAATATATAAAATAATTCACCAGAAAATTCACTCTAAATTTATCACTAATTCAATACAGGTGTGTATAGTTGGAGGAGAAACCCTTATATTTATCCTGTGACTCATTTCCCAGTGCCTAGATTAAGAAAATCTGCAGTAATAATCTTAAAAAGCGAACAGTTTACAGAGTACAAGTAAGGTTAATTATATTTTGTTAACAGTACTTGTACGTTGTAATTTATCAGTTCTCAGCGACATTCTAAGCTAAAACAGCTGGTAAATCTCTCAGACCATCCATAACTTATTCAGTGGAATCAGTTTGGTCTTTGTGGTGTGTCAGCGCAGCAGTAAAACTTGCAAAGTCACAGTCTGCCAAAACCGATTGCATGGATCAGAGAAACTTGAACAATCCACGGCGTTTGACATTTTAAATCTTGTTAAGTCGTCCTGATGGCTGCAGAGGAATAAAATGCCACTTTTTTCCTCTTACACCAGGCTGGACACGCCTCTCACTGTCGACTCACATGACTTCTGTGTTTGTCTGCAGAGTAGACTGATTTTTTTATCCAACTGAGTCACTTAGTGAATGAATGAGGGATTTGTTTCCCAGCATTCAAGGGGTCTTGATGCATGGTCAATCATCCAAATAAGTAAATCCCAAAAGGTTGATTCTGTTCATCTGGATGTAGCATTTTCAGTGGGAGAAACATTTCTCAGACCTCACAGACATTGTTCCTTCAGTAGGCTGGTTTGAGTTATTGTGCAAATGTACTGTTTATAAGGTTGGGGAAACCTGCAGTCAGCTGAGACTGAAGAAGTCACTTGGATGGGTGACGAAACGTTTCTCCCACTGAAAACGCTACGTCCAGATGAGCAGAATCAACCTTTTGGAACATTTAAAGGGAGAACATTATAAGTGTACATAAGCGTTTGTGTTTCTCCACAGCTGCACACATGGAGAAACTCGGGCTTCCTGGTATTTTTTGGGGGGGGTAAATAACGACATAACAAGTTTCCTTGTCTAAGGAGCTGGGAATAAAAGCGTAACTTCTTTAAGTTACATGAAACTTTTCAGGCGCTTGGATGACCTGGATGCCTGAGAACCTTCACAGACAACAAGTTTTCTTAGAAACCTTACTTGTTCCATCAAACGAAACTAGTCTCTTATCTCAGTGAAAGTGAGTCCTGATAGTGTTGTTTCGTAATCTATCATTGATTACAAAGCAAGTAAGCTCTGTTGACTTTAGTTGGGCAATGCGTCAAACCCAGTTTTCACTTCAGTGCTCCAGTGTACCATTTCCACCATAAAATTTCTTATCAAATTCTTCTTAAAAATAAGATTATAAGCAGGGTTTAAAGTGGGATTTGGAAGTTGGGCAAACGTAGCGGTCCACCGTGGGGTTAAAGAATTATTTATAAATAAGTGACATAATTCATTTTGTGAGCTCCAGTAGATTGTTCTTTGTGTACAGGCTGTGATCCGTTGACCTGTGCTGCTATTCCGAGATTCACTGCTCTTTGTGGATTTGTCCACACGATATGACCAGACATGTCACAAGCTACATGCCTGATTTCCAAAACTGCAGATATCCCTAAAGCTAGAATAACAGATAGAATTCAGTGAGCGAATCTAATCAATATCACCTAAAATATAAATGTCTGCTACCCTTGGTGTGCGTGACATCTACCATGAAAACCACAGCTTGGTCTGTACCACTGCATTACAGAGCATTATTACCACAGTGCTACAAACTACCAAGTTTAGCCTGGATTAAACTGTCCCAGACTGCCTAGAACAGTATTTTCATTTAACATTTGAAAAACACAAAATGAGTGTACTTCAGTTTGTTTTGCAGTAAATTTGAAAAAGAACAGCAGCACATCATATATAGATCCAATATTTGATTTGACAATAAATGCATTTGCTGATATTTGTTGAATTATCTGAAAAGTCGTATTTAAATTTACCTTCCATTAAAAAAAGTTACTCCATTTATGCTCACTTATTTATTTATTTATTTAGGACAGTGCGTGTTAATGAACATACATGTAAAAAAAATACATCAATGTAAACACACCAGATTAGAGCCAAAGGCTAATTTCCATCTGTTGTCCAAAAAACATATTAAAAATGGAACAAATAATTCATAAAAAAGTTCATAATTTATACATAATAAGAACTCCATCACCAAACTCACACATACATACCATTCTATTCCCAAGTAAAACACAAAACCCTCTTCCTCTGTAGCTTTAACTAGATGCTTAAGTAATTCACATCTGCACCATGAACACATGACAGGGATGAGAAGAAAGAAGAATGTCTTGTTGGTTTAAGTCAGGGGTCGGCAACCTGCGGCTCCGGAGCCGCATGCGGCTCTTTAGTCCTTATATTGCGGCTCCGCCTGGTTTGGGAAAATAAATTAGAAGTATTTAGCTGAAGTGTATTTTATTTATGTTAGTTCTTTTTAACTCGTAGTTCTAAATTGGAAGATTATTGTGATACTGAAATATAAAAATAAAATTATATTCTATTATTTTTTCATCGCTCAAAATAAGAGTCACACTCATGGAAGCTTGGGTATACCCGCCCAAACGCCGCGTGCATTTATCGAGACTTTCAACCCCAGGTAGGCCAATTATGGATCTTCGGATCCACATTATGTCAGCAGCTGTTCTCCACCGTGAACTATGTTAAAAGACAAACACCGTTCACGCCTGACAGATGACAGCTTACAGTCCTGCATAAACTGACTTCGTATAGCCCCGATTTGCGGACTCTGTGCGCAGAGGTTCAGGAGCAGAAGTCCCATTGTAAACAAATCACGGCAGACCCGACGATGTTTCCATGAGCATGCTTTTGAGCATCTCTTTATTGAGCACTTTTCACACACGGTTGCTGTACGCGATACAGCCGGCTGTAGCTTTTCAGCTCACAGCCCGACATACACCACCAACAACACAACAGCACAGATAGCGCAGACGTAAAGGCAGCGAGGCGTGATTGCGGGTGTCGCTCAGGTGCGTCCGCCTCCCCTGCAGCAGCGCTGCAAACCACGCCCGCCGCACGCATTAACCAGGTAAAATACATATTTAGGCAGAATTATATCTATTTTTCATTTTCAGCAGCATAGTGCTTTTTCCAATTATTTTTAAGAGTCAGGTCAAGGCTCCAACAGCCCAAAGGTGATATAAGGGTGGCGGCTGACAACAGTTTTTGTTTGCTACATGGATCATTTAGTTCAGCTGGGTGTCTTTCCTTTTGTTATATTTCTTTAAGAGTTTAAAATGTGTTGATTACATAAATATAATTTAATTTTCTCTGTTGCACTTCATGGATTTCATAAGCAGCACACCTTAGTTGTTCACACAAAGCATAAAGATAAAAAACAATATATACAGCGTTATCTTCATTTTAGATGTCAAAAAGTATTTGCGGCTCCCAGTGTTTTCTTTTGCGTGGAAACCGGGTCCAAATGGCTCTTTGGGTGTAAAAGGTTGCAGACCCCTGGTTTAAGTGGACTGTGGGATGTCACTGTTTTCTTGTTATTTTGCAAATATCTCTAAGTTTGCATTAACAGACCTTTCAGATTTAGGTGCTCGAGTGCTGCCCCACAGTGTTTTCCATAGAATGAGATATATCATTTGTGGTTGTAGCAAGGTTGTGTGTGTAAAAGGAGGCACAACTACTCTTTCTAAAATGAATCAAGTTCTGCTTAGAGTGATCCACCAGGTTGCAGTGGACCTACAGAACAGAACAAGGTCTATTACCATGAGCTATAATCCAAGTTAATGGAGGTAGTTTGCCAAACACTGTGACTCAAGACTCGAGACAGGTGAATGACACTGAAGACCAGCAGTGACCATATTTTTAAAGTGTAAATCAGCAATGTTTTTGTCTTAGATGGATGAAAAAAATAAATAAACCAGCCTGGGAGACCATCCAAATGTAGAGTGGGAAAAACGGCCTCATGTGAAAACATTCAGATTTAAGTTCGTCCAAATAATTTCATTGTCTAATTTCGTCTTTCTACCCCACTCTCATTTGAATAATTCTGTTTTATCAATATCACCTCAGTGCCATGAGACTTGTCACATATGAGAACCTTTAAGGACATCACAATTAAAATGTGCAACATTAATCTGCAGGGTAATCTTGTAAAAGGGGAATAGATTAATCCAGATTGCTTTGTTATCATGCACCTGACGCACTAACACTGAGTTGCTTTAGGTACGTAACTATAACCAGCAAGCAAAAGCAAAATTAAAAGTATCATAAACCAAGGTGAGAACACAAAACTCCAAATCTGGGTGAAAACTGAGGCCCTGGCTTCTTAAAACAGACCACTAGCTCACAGCATCAAATATTGCTTCTCATGATGCTACGAATCACCAAAGCCGAAGGACATCTGATGCTTTTCGTTGCGATGCCTCTAACAAAGCATCAGCGTGCGATGCTTGGGGATGAAAATATGTTTCACAATGCATTGCATAAGTATCCGGTGGATTTTTTTTACTTATCTTTTCATATATTTCCCAGCATGCATGCTGCTGAAGTCATTATTGTTGTCATATAAAAGTACAACATGATGGGCGGCTACCTGATCAAAACTGAAATGTAAATTTTTATCAAGATAGTTTTGCACATCAGCCACTTCCTGACACCTTCCTTTGTGAAGAATTGGGGTCAGAGGGGTCACACTGAGAAATCACAATCTTGTGATTGTTAACACTACAGAAAATCCTGTGATAATATTAGAGGTGTTAGAGCTTTTATTCAATCAGTAAATAAATAGTTTACAAATGGTTTTTATGTTACATTAGCTAAGAAAATAAAAAGATGTGAACACTGTATTTCGTTATGTTAAATTGCCCAACCCCGACTGTATTACTGTCTTTCTGTGTGTGTGTTTGTGTGTGTTCTGTATGTATGTATTTCCAGACTTTCCTCACATTCTTCAACAAACTCATATGGTTGATATTTATAGCTCCAATGCTGACGTCACCTTGGCAACCAAAGCTGAGAGGCGGGATTCAAAAACCACAACTACTTTTGTGACACACACACTTGTTTCTCTCTCATGACCACATTTATGCTCTTTTCTTGTACATTTCTTGAACCTTTTGTGCACTGTATGTGTGGGGGAGTCAGTCTTGTCGCTGTCACACGTCAACACCACACAACAAGCTGTATATTTGCTTTTTAACATCAGCAGATTTTTTCTTATTTAGTGCATTAAAACACAACATCCTCACAGCAATGCAGCCCAACATTGAGAAGGGAGAGAAAGCAAAACATTTCTGGCAAATGCCGCCTTACTTTTGACAAACACCAGTTCTACCATAAACAGGGCTGTGAGATAGCTGATAACAGTCATCATGACTGTCTCTATGATTCCTACTGCTGCTTATAGAAATGCAGTTGCATAATTTCCTGTGTAACTGACATGATGGGTCCTTCTACTGTATGAGATGTTTCAACATAACATTTTTTTAACCTGCATCAAGTTGTATGTTTAAAATCCCGTCTTTTTAAGATTGTTTCAGCATTTTGAGAGTTTAAATGTCACATCAAACAATATTTAGAAAAAATGTTAGCGGGCAATGTCAGGAAATGATAAATGGGGGTTCTAAATATCACTTTACTTTGGACCTATGACTGCGTCTTTAAAGTCAAATAACATCAAACTACCAAAATTACTCTTATCTTTAAAACCATGCTTAAAGTTCTATTGCCTTTGTTTGTATTGGCAATATTTGGGACTTGATACTTGCAAAAAGGGACTCTAAATATCACATTACAGATTTCACAGATCTAACTTTTGCATTTCACATCTGTTTTTCTTTCAGTTGACACCAAAGAGCTGTATTTTTACTGCATTATAAACTTCTTAAAGCATGTTTAAAAAGAACAAAGATAACAAAATATATAAATATATGCAAAATGCAAAACTATTCCATTAGAAGTCAGTATTTTTATTTAATATTTATTTATTTAAATTATGAGGATTTGATGGAAAATTTTCACCTGCGTTGCCAAGGTAATAAAACTTTTCCAGACCTTCCTGGATCTAGATCTGGAACTAGACCTCCTGAATCTAGATCAAGATCGACTTTAAAAGTTAATCACCCCTGAGATGGGCCAACCAACCAACCTTATTATCTCACCTCTTTGGTAGAGGTAATAATCTTGACTTCTGTAATCATGATTCTCTCTTACAAGTTTGCAATTATTTTGGGGTTGTTAAATTTATTGAAAAATCTCTAGAGTTTTACCCATACCCTAACCCAACCAACCAACCAACCCTACCGAACCTGCCAACCAACCCTACCGACCAACCCTAACCTCAGCTCTTTGGCAGAGGTAATAATCTCGACTTCTGTAATCATGCTTCTCTCTTACAAGTTTGCAATTCATTTTGAGATGTTAAATTTATTGAAACATTCCTAGAGTTTTACGCATTTGCTGTTGATCAAATAATATTAAATCCTAATAATAATTTTCTTTCAATGAGTTTAAAATTGTGCCATGTGCTGCCACCAGAATTTCAAACACCTTTTTGTTATAGCAGCAAACCCTTTTTAAATCTACATAATTTTCTATGATGCAGTAATGACATATCATTCTTGTTGCATATAAAATTTGTCTATTTATGTTGCACTAAATCCATTTTGACAAGTTACTGGTTTAAAGGGATTCGTGTATCCTCTTACATAATCCGTGTGGTTAGGTTCGGCATTTGGCATTAACAGCTACACATGGTGTTCCTCACTTGGCGGAGACAGATTCTAGATCCAGATGTGGCTCCTGGCTCTGCCCTCTTCCTGCCCTGGGTGAGAAAAGAAGAAGTGGATTTGTGGCGTAAGAGGGGAGTGTCCCTCTGAGTCAGTCTGCCCAACATGGGAAACGTATCAAGAGGCCTGATGTAGACCTAGAGCAAGGGGTTTTGGCACAAAAAAGATGTCTTTTCCTTGATTAGATAGCCTAAGAGCTGTGTTTTGTCAGTTTTCTTCCCTATATAGTAACCATTTCCTAACACACCTTCCATTTAGATGTCTAAACCTTCTCTCCCTGGCTTGAAAATTGTTTCCGGTAAGAAACAAAAGTCCCTTTTAAAGAGCATTTTGAGGAACGATTACCTCATAGAGCACATTACGGGAAAATGCTCTAATGACAGCTGGCGGCAGTTCCTACTTTAACAGCACTGACGTTTCAACTCTTAGTTTCCAGGAGAAAGGCAGTAATATATTCAAGAGTGAATTTATTTCCCTGTAAGGGAGATAATTAGTGACTCATTTGTATCCTTTGTTAAGTCACATTATGACGTTTTCTCTTGATCTTAACAGATCGGTATGATGGGCAGATAGCAGGAGGAGGAAGAAGAGGAAAAGAAGATGTCATTCTTTGGGCTGGACTGTGTCAGGAAGAAAGAGAGGGGTAAGGTTTGAGCAGGTTTAGTTTATTAATATCAGCGGATCGCCATAATATTTACCATCTGTATTTTCACTACTGACATTCCTGAAAAAATAAAACGAAAAACAGTCTCAGCCTAAAGCTTTGGAAGAGCTTCCTCTGCAGATTTAGTTTTTATAATAGCATTTAAATAATTCTAATATTTAGAGTTCTAAACATTATTGTTGTTTTAAATACAGTGCTTGACAACATTTCAACAGCAACTTTATTTCATCAGCAGAGAAAAACTTGGCAGTAAGTGAAAGCTCCAGAACTCCAGCTGATGACCTGGGATTGTTTTTGTTAGTGTCAGGGAAGCAAGAGTAACGGGTTAGTGAGGTATGTTAAGCCAAAAGCCAGAGATTTCAGTCTCACAAATGATACTGGAGTTAGGTTGAAGGTTTCACTTTAAAATACATTTTAACTAATACATTTCTCTACATGTTTTCAGTACAAAGAAATTTCTTTGGCATAGAATAGAATAGAATAAACCGTTATTATCCCACGGATGAGAAATTTCGGTGTTACGGAGCTCTTACAGCAAGGGAAAATAAAATATAAAAGGAAGGACCACCTTGTGTCCAAGGTGGTCCTATAAACATAAGCAACCGAAGTTCGTATATACAGGTATATACAGGTAACAATGTACAGAATATGTATAGAAAAATTGAAAAATTGTACGGAGATATGTATAAAATGTACAGTAAACAAACAAGCTGGTGAGAAAGATAACCAAGTAAGATGTTAGTGATATCAATGAATGCATGCAGTAAAATTAGAGTAGTGACAGTTGTAATGAGGAAGTAAAATATACTTTTATGCTTGGTCCTAATTTGCTGCCTGGTCTGTTTTATGCTCGCAGCATAATGGCACATTTAGAAAACTGTGTAATGTTTTAGTGCTATTTACCTCAGAGAGCTTTCAGTCTCTAAAATAATCTCACTGGTCTGACTGAAGTAAGTGGCACTCTTTTGTCCATTTGTGTAGTGTAGACTGTGCGGACAAATGTGGAGTATAGACATTAATATCCAAGCAGAAAGCTTGGATTTACTAAGAAATTGATAACTACTATTGCATACTCGAGCCAGTAAACTCAAAAATAGCCCAGCTATGTCCAACTTGCTTTAGAGCAGATCTTTCTGGTGAACCCTAATTGAGTCACTGACAGAGATAAACAGGTCCCGAGACTGTTTATTCAATTAGCTTCGGGGCAGGCCAATAGGAAGCTGGGTTATTGACAACTATACAGAAGACTGGGTGGATGCAGCTCACAGATTCAGTTCAGTATTTTTCCCCTCCTAAATTGGCAAAGATTAGGAAGTGCTATAAAATGCTGCAAACCTGTTGAAATATGGACTGGTTCCATTATGGCGGGGGTGTCGAACTCCAGGCCTCGAGGGCCGGTGTCCTGCAGGTTTTAGATCTCACCCTGTTTCAACACACCTGAATCAAATGATTAGTTCATTACCAGGCCTCTGGAGAACTTCAAGACATGTTGAGGAGGTAATTTAGCCATTTAAATCAGCTGCGTTGGACCAGGGACACATCTAAAACCTGCAGGAGACCGGCCCCCGAGGCCTGGAGTTCGACACCTGTGCATTATGGCATGAGGACAGAACTGGTGTTGGACCACCAAAAGCACCAATTCAGCATAAAATAGGTTCCAGTGGGGTTCAGGTCAGACTCCAAAGCACCTGCCTCCAATTTTACAGACATTCATCATAACAAAATAAAAAGGGGTAAAAACAGGGCATAAAAGTTAGTTTTTCTATAACAAGTTATACTGTATAACTGACTTTGAAAGAATTTCTAAATTTAGCACTAAAGCAGTTCATCATTAAATAAGGCCCTATTGCATTGTTGACAAGTCAAAATACCAGTGGGGGGTGGGGATCACTGCTATTTGCATATCACAGATTTACAGCATTTATAGTTTCTACACAGTTTTTTATTTTTTTTATTGTTTTCATGCCAGAAAAAGATAAAACTCTACTCACAGTTAAGAAACATTTAAATACAAATCAGTTATGGTCATGCTTTTTGTTTTTTCATTTTTGTCTTTTGTTTTGCAGAGCTGGAAAGGAAAATCAGAGCAAACGACCGCGAGTACAATCTCTCCTTTAAATATGCGGTAAGTGCTGAATAGAGGATACACTGCGTTTGTGTTATTGGTGAGTTTTCCACTCACAGTTCATCAAAGTGAAATTCTATTGTCCATTACAAACGTGACTAAAATAGAGATGGAGATCAACAGGGGATGTTTTCGCCCACGTATCTTTTAGACCAGGGGTCCCCAATCCCAGTCCACGAGGGCCGGTGTCCCTGCAGGTTTTAAATCTCACCCTGGGTCAACACACCTGAATCACATGATTACTTCATTACCAGGCCTCTGGAGAACTTCAAGACATGTTGAAAAGGTGATTTATCTATTTAAATCAGCTGTGATGGATCAAGGACACATCTGAAACCTGCAGGGACACCGGCCCTCGTGGACTGGGATTGGGGACCCCTGTTTTAGACAAAACACTGTTAAACACAATTTTTGTCAGTCTCAATATTAACAGCAGAAAAAAACCTCCTTGGGGCTGTGTCTAGGTTTATGTGTGTCTGGATCTTATCAAGAGACGGGCTGTCAGCCAAAACCAAAGAGCTGAGGTTGCTGTTGAGTAAATGCCTTCATTTTCTGCTCCGAGTTGCTGCTGTCAAGGCCAAACCAGTGTATCAATAAATGTTACGCTTTAAAAACCAAAATATGAACAAGGAGAAGTTCTTTAGTCTTGTGAATGTAATCATTAAAATGTATCCAAAGCAGACATCATATAAAATGTGTTCTTTTAGAATTTAGGATCCTCTTTATGGAGGATGCTGTTACTTAAAAAGAAAAATAAATCATAAAAATAATAAAAATTAGTGAATAATTAAATGTTCAAAAGGCTCTTGCACTAGATATTGAAATAGATGTTGTTAACGCTAAGCTGTGCGTTAGCTGTACGCTAACATTCAGCTTAAAGAGGACACAGCCATTAGCAAATAAATGAAAACAGACATAAACAGTCATTTCCTCTGTTTGCGTACTTGTACGTTTAGCAGTCAAAACAAACTTTCAAGCGTGTGGGTGGTTGTTGTTAGGGAAGAAATGCAGAGATAGCGTGACACGTGAGCTGCAGTCCGGCGAGGCGGTGGGGCTTTCAACCTCTTGATAACATCCACCTGGTGCGGACAAAATGCTTCTCACTCTTTCAGATATCTGTAGGGACCTCAGAAGAGTCACATAACATTCATTAGAAAAACCCTGTGATACTTAAGAAGGAGTTTCATTACAGATTCTGATCTGATTAACCCGTAGACAAAGACTTCTCTGAGGATATTTAACCCAGTCTGAGAATAACCCAGAGTATTAACCCTGTGTATGTATTTTGGTTCAAACAGATTTAAATGGGTTCATTTTACTTAATCTGAGAGATGCTCCTAGGAAATGTACAGTCACTTTCGGGGAATCGTCTTTCACAATTATCTGTGAGACATTGTCCAACAACGACCTAAAAATATCTACAAAAAATGTAAATTGAGAAACACTGAAAGTGGTTTATGCCACAAACAGGTTAATTGTTTGTTTAATACACTAAAGTTTATAGCCATTAAGCAGCTAAGGAATATGTTTTTACCAGTGATAGAAGCTCAAGCACTTTTCTATTTTATTTGTTGAACCTCTGCTTTCAGCCTCAGTCACGTCACTTTCACTAATAAGTAAATTACTGTGTGTATGCTGCTACTTAATCACAGATGACTGTAATCGCATAGACGAAAACATGGTAAGAAACCATTTAAGCAGTGAACCATTCACCATGTGTTTGTATACCACTGCAAACATGTAATTACATTCATTCCCTTAGTCTGTGTTTTGTCCTGTTTCTGAATGCTCTTTTTTTTCTTTTCTCTTTCCCATCACCCTCCAACCAGTAGCAGCAGATGTCTGCCCCTCCCTGAACCTGGTTCTGCTGGAGACTTCTTCCTGTTAAAAGGGAGATTTTTCTTCCGACCGTCACAAAGTCCTTGCTCATAGAGGGTTGTTGGATTTTGAGGTTTCCTTTTAAATACTGTAGGGACTTTACCTTTTAGTATAAACCACCTTGAGGTGACTGTTGTTGTGATTTGGCATTATGTAAATCAGGGGTCTCAAGCTTCTGAGCTGTGGGGCCACTGCTGGCACTGTCATCTCACGTGAGGCCACTTTGGTGTTCAAGTAGTACAAAAACAAACAAGCAAACAAACGAGAAAACACCCAAAAATATTTCCAAAAATATAGTGTTTTGATTGTTTTTTCAAATTTCAAATATTGTATCACAAGACAAAACTGCAAACGTGAACGCACGAAGCCTTTCATTGAACTACCAAATAAACAAATCCGTTTATTCTGCTATCATTTTGTTCGTATTTAAGAAAATAAAAATGCAGACAAAGCTGTACACATTAGTTTTTGACTTCCAGTGAAAATTGTTGTTTTTTTGTTTGTTTTTTTTACAAACACCTCTTTCACTGAACTAACACAGCCAATCCCTCAACATGTTTCTGCTCTCTGCTCATATTGCCTTCACATTAAATCATTTTTTGCTTTTTAAAGAACTTATTTTAACGTTGCAGTCAACAACAAACAAATCCTCTCTAACAAAAAAAGAAACTTCAAGGGCCAAATTGCTTTATAGTTCACGTCATTATAGTGGCCGCAAGTAGGGGTGACGTGGGCCGGAAGTGGCCCCCGGGCTGCGAGTTTGAGACCCCTGATGTAAATAAACCTTAACTGAACTGAATAGTAAGACAACCCAAATTAGTGAATGCTAATATATGTTTTACCTTTATAGAGACTTTTGTGGCTGTTTGTTCAAAGTCTTAGCCTTTGTTAATGAGTTCATCTCATCTTCAGTCACTAATTTAGTCAATAATTCCAAAGACCAACTATGCTTAAAGTCAATATGTTTCACATTGGTTTGCAGATGTTGCTGGACTTGCTCTTTCAGTAAAGATCCAGAGTAACAGGATAATCCATGACAAACATTCTCTGTTGGTGTCGCGACTGTGGTGTGATGTGTCACTGAAGTTTGTTGAAAAATGGCAGAGAGGCTTGACTCATTCTTTTAGTTTGTTGGATAAAACATTGGAGAACTGCTTATTGAGAAGAGTAGACACAGAACTGCATCAGGGATATAAGGTCTCACTCAGAACAAGTGCTTTCTAACTGTATTACTTTCTCAGGCTGATTACAGAGTGCTCTGATTATTAAATTAGTTGGAATATTCAAGCTGTACTCTCACTCTCCTTTATGCTACCTGTCTTTGCACCCAAACATAATTTTAGCCATTCAGTTTCCAAATGACCAAAAGCACAGGCAAATATACCTTAAAGGCCTTAAATGTGATTACCTACCATTTGACTGTCTTACCACCATTTATACTTAGAGCCCAATTTCCATAAAGCAAGCCATTAAGGTTTTATAGATTTATATAAATGCAGTCCACAGAGTAAGAGCTTCACACAGAGACCAGATGCTTCGGATAAAAGCCTTTATTTGTCCAGTAGTTTCCAAGATGTGACTCCTCACAGAAAAAGCTAAAACCATGCCATGTCTGATTTAATTTTCCTTCAAACTCACCTCTTTGTGTACCTCTGTATCATTTCAAGCACTCAGGCTACACAGATCACTCTGTGGAAATCCCACACTGACCACTTGCATTTGCAGTTTGTGCAGACCCCCACATCAGAAGACTTTCAGTCGCATGCTCCCATGTAGCAGAAATGTCATAGCTTGGGCTTCCCCTAAAGCAGGTACGGGGAAGCCCAAGATGTGATTGCAAGATCAGTCCACCTAAATGACTAAAACTGAAATCATTCACAAAATGGTTTAACCATTCGTCCAGTGTTAACCAACACCTATTACTCTCCAACTACAGCCCTCATTTAAACAGAAGGTTCACCATCAAATTCACAGTAGGGACAGTTAATTTTGTTTCCTAGGTTTATTAAAAACTTTAAGAAACGTTACTTCAACAGTTTGCACTTCCTTAAAAATGACACAAATACTTTCATTCAACAAACTCCAGAATTTCTCAAAAGTCACTCTTCTGTTTTATTCTTATATTTTGACCACATCTTCTTTTCATCTTTTACAGACGAATGCCATCAAAACCTCCAAGTACAACTTCTTCACCTTCCTACCTCTCAACTTGTTTGAGCAGTTCCAGAGGATTGCTAATGCTTACTTCCTGTTCCTGCTGGTGCTCCAGGTGAGTTTCAAGCAAACCTGTCTCACTGTTAGTTGCCTGACATGTTAATTATGGAGTGAGTATGACACCTTAATCTTTAACTTCTCAAAGAAAAAAAATGAAGGATACATGAATTTGAATTGTTCACTAAAGAAGGAAAAGAAAGACAGAAAGAATTAAAAATGCAGAAACCCACATAAGGATCTGACGTCCAAAATGAAACTGAAAGAGGGAACAACACCAAACTCACAGAGACAGCATAATGCAGACAAAGGGGAACAGAATAATTACGCAAAGAATTCAGAGTCCAGGAATCAATATTCAACCGCACGAATCAATGGAACCGTAGATAACACAAAGATCATAATATAATGACTTGTTATTCCCGAAAAAGGATTTTGTTCTTAGACTCCAACTCTTCTCCCAGTTTGTCCCAGAAACCCCAAAAATAAAAACCTCTGAAACAACTTCTTTACGTCTGACCAGTAACTTGATATATATTCAGTTTTGCTTTTACTGTCAGAATCACTTCCTAAAACATCAAAGGAATCTAAAAAACAGCTAAAAACTCATCTTTTTAAACCTGCGTTTGGTTGATTTCTGTTTTTATGTTTTATCTTTTCTGTGAAGCACTTTGTGATTTTATCTTGAAAGGTGCTATACAAATAAAATTTTACTTACTTACTTTTTACTTACTTAAAGTTTGTCCATGCTTCGCACTGCAGTGATATTTAAGGGTGTGCAGTAATCCAAAACAGGAAATTGCCTCATTATGTGCTAAACAGTCACGTTGCACGACAGAGTTTAAAGTGACCACTGTGACCATAACAAAGGAACTTAGACACTGCAGTTTAAACTGATTAATGAACAACACTTTTAAAATCATTTTTTTTCTTAATAAGTGCATCTAAATCCACCAAAGTACTCGAAACAGAAAATAGCTTTATTTAGATTTACCTCTGAAACAAAATTTTAATGGGAAGCAGATTTTGGCAACTCAAACACTACTTGGCAGACACAACACACTTGTATAATTAAATAGCAAAAACAAAAATAGCAATAATATTGTTTAATAAAAAGTTGTCTTGACAAAGTAAGATCCTCTTTTCAAGTTTAAAATGAGCATAATGCACACAATCTTTTTTTATACACACCTTTCTTTTCATTATGTAAGTAAACATACACCCATGGCTCTTTATTTAAACTCAGGTTGGAACAAAGTAAAGTTTTTGTTCTCTGCGTTTTGTGTTCTTCAGGTGATTCCTCAGATTTCCTCGCTGTCCTGGTTCACCACTGTCGTCCCCCTGATCCTCGTGCTGACGGTCACCGCTGCCAAGGATGCAACTGATGACATTGTGAGCACATTTAAAAATGTCTTCTGCTTTTTTAAGGCTAGATAGCACTGACAAAACCCACATCTACAACCAAAATAATTCACGTCCTTTATTATAGAAAAATTAGAAACTAATAAAAATGTTACGTTTGCAATACAAATTTCCCAATTCCCAGTTTACATTTTAAATTCGGCACCCTGCTAAACCTCAAGTACAGATATATTATCAGTTGTTATAATCGTTCTCATAAACTTAGAATTAATTCATTTCTAACTGTCACAGTTACTTATTGTCAGTAGATTAGACATGCGACCCTTCCTTCTCCAGACAGCTAACAACGAGTGGCTAAACAAAGACAACAGCTGGTTATAAGCTAACTTTTGGCAGCAAATGCTAGACTGAAGCGTCCTAAAAATCACACTTTCCCTCTGAGTCCGACAATGTTAGATCCACTTCAAAGAGAGTTTCACTAAAGCCGTCTAACAGCAGCTAACAGAGGCTGACAGCAACACTTACAAAAAATAAAGCTTACGAAATCCTCAGCAACTCACCTCACTGTCACTGACTCATCCACTCGTATTGGACTCCATTCACAAATTTTTACAGCCTCCTCTGGAGTAAATAGACCTGGACACCCGGCATATTGCCAGAGTTGTTTGTTCTACAGCAGCCACATAGCTGCAAGAATTATGCACTTGAATTAGAAGGGGCAAGAAAACAGAATTCAGTTGAGTGCAATCTCCAAAGTTACTGTATCTAGTGATGAGATTTGGCACACTCAAACTTTAAGCTTCCAAATGCAAAACAGGCATGTCGTTTTGTTCAGTTTTGTTCAAAAATATAAAAAACTATCCCAAGAGAATAAAAACACAAGAACATCAGAAGATGCAAACACATCCCTCACACACCCCAACACCCAAAAGCAAGCACAGCACAAGAAGAACACACAACAATCACTATTGGGATTCTCTATTGAGTCAGTTTATATAAACATCAAACAGCCCATGTCAAGCTCAAGGCCTCTTCAGGTAACAACTTCTATGCTACTGTCTTTTTAATAATAGGATTTTGGGTTTTATATCTGATGTTAACCATTAGTCACTCATTATGCATTTGCCCCCCCTGCATGTCAAACTTTTACCACAATTTCCTTCAGAAACTCAATAATGACAACCCCACCTCACTTCACTGCAGACTTTGCATCAATCATTTACAAAAAAAAGGATACAAGTTAAATTTTAGGTAACTTCAACTTGGACACCTGACATATTGTAGTACAGGAAGACTTATTTATCTGTGGTTCACTTGATTTTGTAAAACTTGTCTTTTAAAACTGCTGTAGTGGCTGGATGTCCTACAAGAAAATTACCTTTTTCACACTATAATCTACCATCTCTCTAGTGCATAGTCTGTGTGATATTAGATAGTACTGATGTGAGACTAGAGCAACTAATATTTGGTAAATTTAACAATATTGTGCGGCCTCCGCTCTGTCCAGGCACTTCTGTTGCCTAAAAGACACACATTCAACAAGATGTTGAATAAAGGCAGCAAGATAAAGAAGTGAGGAGAGGCAGCTGCCAATGGAGCTGAGAGAAGAGTAGATATGTACAAGCAGGGAGAGATAAAAGATTAGGTTTATACTTCACATTCTCATAGCCAACTCATTTTCATTATTTCAGCTTCCTTCAGCTGTCTGCACTCAAGTCAGTCTTTTAATCAAGAGATTGGATGCATGTCCAAACTGTTGCTCAATGGAATATTTCTTCAGACATTTTTGCTAAAATTTCAGCCAATTTCATCATCTGGGAGTTAAAACTGATTAAGAAATAACTTCCCCTCTCTCTACGCCTACTCTGCAAATAACAATGACAGTTTGCCAGTCAGGTAAACAATGACAGCACATTTCATTAAACGAAACGCAATGTGCTTAACACAAATGACCGAAAGCTGCAAGTTCAAAAGGGATACAGCTTTTTATTGTTTCCTTTTTTATTTATTTTATTGTGAATGTTTCCTTATGCTTTTATCAATCTGTGAGAAGCGAACCAGAAAAAAAGCACTTGTAAAACAATGATTTCAGCAGTTAAGGTCAACCAGACAAATGTGCATGTGTGCCGGTGTTTGCATGTGAGTGGAAAAGGACTTAATGCCAAACCATTAAGACCGTCTCAAGGAAGAGAAACAGAAGTCTTTTTGTTAAGCAGCAGAGATCCTGACTGGTAAACGTCTGCTACTTCCACAGGGTCACTTGGTTCAGGGTTAATTTGATCTCAGCATTCCAGGTGTGACCGAGTGTGGTGAGGTAGATGACCTTGCAAAAGCAAACTATGGCTGGTGTTTGGAATGCAGTTGTAAAAGGAGAGTTTTACAAGTTAGTTTCAAGTCAGCTGCAGAGATTTAAAACTTTGTAAGAATGAATTTAAAGTAATACTACATCCCAATAGTGAGTAATTATTGCTAGCTCTTCCTGCTTTATACTGGTGAGATTAAATCACTTAAGTTCCATCCATCCATCCTCATCCGCTTTATCCGAAGTCGGGTCGCGGGGGCAGCAGCCTAAGCAGAGAAGCCCAGACCTCCCTCTCCCCAGCCACCTCCTCCAGCTCATCCGGGGGAACACCAAGGCGTTCCCAGGCCAGCCGAGAGATATAATCTCTCCAGCGCGTCCTGGGTCTGCCCCGGGGCCTCCTCCCGGTGGGACATGCCCGGAACACCTCACCCAGGAGGCGCCCAGGGGGCATCCTTGTCAGATGCCCGAACCACCTCAACTGGCTCCTTTCGATGTGGAGGAGCAGCGGCTCTACTCTGAGCCCCTCCCGGATGGCGAACTTCTCACCCTATCTCTAAGGGAGGCCAGCCACCCTTCGGAGGAAGCTCATTTCTGCCGCTTGTATCCGCGATCTCGTTCTTTCGGTCACTACCCACAGCTCGTGGCCATAGGTGAGGGTCGGGGCGTGGATCGACCGGTAAATTGAGAGCTTCGCTTTTACACTCAGCTCCCTCTTCACCACGACGGACCGGTGCAGCGTCCGCATCACTGCAGCCGCAGCACCAATCCGTCTGTCGATCTCCGGCTCCCTTCTCCCATCACTCGCGAACAAGACCCCGAGATACTTGAACTCCTCCACTTGGGGCAGGAACTCATCCCGACCCGGAGTGGGCACTCCACCCTTTTCCGGCTGAGAACCATGGCCTCAGATTTGGAGGTGCTGATCCTCATTCCTGCTGCTTCACACTCGGCTGCGAACTGTTCCAGTGCGAGCTGGAGGCCCCCACCCGATGAAGCCATCAGAACCACATCATCCGCAAAAAGCAGAGATGAGATTCTGAGGCCACCAAGTGGAAGCCCTCCGCCACTTGGCTGCGCCTAGAAATCCTGTCCATAAAAATTATGAACAGAATCGGTGATAAAGGGCAGCCCTGGCGGAGCCCATCACCCACCGGAAACAAGTCCGACTTATTGCCGGCAATGCGAACCAAACTCTTACAACGGTTGTATAGGGATCGAATGGCCCGTAGCAGTGGGCCAGACACCCCATACTCCCGCAACACCTCCCACAGGACACCCGAGGGACACGGTCGAATGCCTTCTCCAAGTCCACAAAACACATGTAGACTGGTTGGGCAAACTCCCATGCACCCTCAAGTATCCTCGAGAGGATAAAGAGCTGGTCCAGTGTTCCGCGACCAGGGCGAAAACCGCATTGTTCCTCCTGTATCCGAGGTTCGACTAACGGACGAACTCTCCTTTCCAGCACCCTGGCATAGACTTTCCCAGGGAGGCTGAGGAGTGTGATCCCCTGTGGTTGGAACACACCCTCCGGTCTCCCCTCTTAAAGATGGGGACCACCACCCGGTCTGCCAGTCCAGGGTACTGCCCTGATCTCCACGCAACATTGTAGAGGCGTGTCAACCAGGACAGCCCTACAACGTCCAGAGCCTTCAGGAACTCGGGCGGACCTCATCACACCAGGGGCTCTGCCACCGAGGAGTTGTTTAACTGCCTCAGTGACCTCGACCCCAGAAATTGGCGGGTCATTCCCCTCATCCCCAGACTCTGCTTCCTCCTCGGAAGACGTGTCAGTGGGATTAAGGAGGTCCTCAGTATTCCTTCCACCGCCTGACAATTTTCTCAGTCGGCGTCAGCAGCGCACCGCCAGCACTATACACAGTGCAGGTAGAGCACCGCTTTCCCCTCCTGAGACGCCTGACGGTTTGCCAGAATCTCTTGAGGCAGTCCGAAAGTCTTTTCCATGGCCTCTCGAACTCCTCCCACACCCGAGTTTTTGCTTCAGCCACTGCCCGAGCCGCATTCCGCTTGGCCTGTCGATACCTGTCAGCTGCCTCTGGAGTCCCACAGGCTAACCAAGCCCGATAGGACTCCTTCTTCAGCCTGGTGGCTCCCTTCACCTCTGGTGTCCACCATTTGGTTCGGGGATTACCACCACGGCAGGCACCAACCACCTTGCGGCCGCAGCTCAATGCAGCAGCCCGGCAATGGAGACGCTGAACATGGTCCATTCGGACTCAATGTCCCCGTCTCCCTCGGAATGTTGTTGAAGCTCTGCCGGAGGTGTGCGTTGAAGATCTCGCGGACTGGGGCCTCTGCTAGACGTTCCCAGCACACCCTCACTACGCGTTTAGGTGCACCGGGTCTGTCCAGCGTCCTCCCACTGCATGTCACTTAAGTTGACATGCAATATTTCACAAAAGGAAAAGACCCAAATGAACGGCACTTGAGGGAGACTTGTTCAAACAATCCAAGCAGAGGAAGGAAAACTGATATACCGACACAGCAAAGGGACAAAGGCATGTAAATGCACAATAAAAGTAACTAAACACAAGACAAACTAATTAAAGGTACGCTTACAAATGCAGATAAAAAGCTAAAGATAGGAAGCAAGATAATCAAGACATTAGGAAAAAATATCAGACAACCACAGAAAGTACGGAAACTCCAAATAACACAAGAAATGGTTAAAAAAAATATTTATTCATTTATTTGCTCAAGCCCAACAGGTTTGATGGTGTTTGTTACCCATATGAATGGTCACGAGGGAAATGTGAGATAATTGGAGATGAGATAATTCACATATGAGTTGTTGCTAGAAAACTAACTGTTGGTTTTAGAAATTACTTACAATTGATGACAGGGTTTTTTTCTGTTTAAAAAATGCTGTCATAAATTCAACTCATCAACAGCCATCAGTAATTGCCAGAGAGTTGACAACAGAAGTTAACAGTTTTGGATAACCACTCTCTTGACGTGATCTCTTCACAAAGAATTAGAATAAAAAGGTCAGGTGATAACAAGGTGGAATGTAAAAGGTGAAAAAAAGAAAGGCTTTGACTTCCCAGAAAGGAGAACATAAAATCCAGACATAACCTCTTCAGGTTGTAACACAGAAAGAACAAGTTCAACATTAACTTTATTTTATTGTGGCTGTAACCTTCATTTTCCCTTCTACAGCCTGATCAGCATCTCTTTAATGTGTTGCCGTACAGATAAGAGTTTCTGCTCTGTGCAATGCTTCACTGAATTTGCCATATCTGAGCTGGGCCTTATTAATATTTGAAACAAGTAGTAACAGTAAATGTTTCCAATCAATAAACCGCATTTAACCTTTTTGTAATTTGAATATAATTTCAGAAGGGAAGCCACCTTTCAGTTTTAAATCGGTAGCAGACTCTCTGTCTGACATACAGAAATAAATAGTAAGTCTATGAGACGAGACAAAGAGGTGTTGTCATGGAGGGAAGTAGACGTTTGTCTAAGAGTCTGAGGTTTAACTCGGCTAAAACCCTCTCCATTTTGTACAGTCACTGCATTGTCATCTCTTCTCGCACACTCTGTCTGTTAGTTGGTGACCGATACCTTTAAAGGGAGATTTGGTCATAAAAAATTAACAAATCAGCGAACTGAGTTTGAGTTTCCTGTGACCTTTTCTGACTCAGTCCTGTCATTGTGTTTTGTTTCCCAGAATCGCCACAGGAGCGACAATCGAGTTAACAACCGAAAAGTCCAAGTCCTTATTGACAGAAAGTAAGTTTGTGTGTGTTTAGACACAGCGGTGTGTATGTGGGTGTGTGTGTGTGTTTGTGTGGGTGCTATGAATCATATCCTCATGCACGGATTCAAAGTATTTGATGTTTCAGCTCTGAAGCTGGATCCCAAATAGAGCATAGCTCACATATTTGAAATACTAGACATAAGCGCAACAACAAAACAAGTGCTGCCCACCATCCTGCAGCTGCTTCCTGTGGCTACATTGGAGCGCAAAAAGGAAAATACAGGTTCAAAAATATCCACTGCGCTTGGCTATTAACAGAAGAATTAAACATCGTACATCAAGTGAGATTCTAATTGTTTTAAGGCCTCAAAATTGCCATATGGGCTGTTATCGCAAGGCCTGTATACTGTGATGTGATGATGTTATAATCAAAAAAGAGATAAAGCTCCCATTTGTATTTTTACTTATGAAAGATGTGGTGGATAAAAATATTTTAACTTGTGTCTTCATTTCCTCCTGGCTGCCTTGCGTGTACTCACTGTTTAGTCCACATTGGGAAGCAGCTGCAGGACAAAGTTTACTTCCTGCTGATACAATGCCGCCTTCTGCTAAATACGCAAAATAAAGATCACTTCATTTTTAGGACTGGAGTAAATAGTTTATTTCACTGAAGCGTATGTCCCATTCATTATTCTGTGTTTAGCCACTGGGGAAGCAGCTGTGGTGCTGCATACCACAGTACATGTATTTATTGTGTTTTACATTTTGTTCTATTTTTCCATTTAGATTTGCTCTACTATATTTTGTGTACTTTTTTTCTGTTTAATTGAAAATTATCAGTAAATTACTGAGTGATTTTCTTCTTGTCATATATTGTTGTAATTTGCTAAGCTCTATTTTCTTATAAGTTGTGTTTAATATTTGTTCCTGTACGTCAGTTTTTTGGGGGGTTTTTTTGCAAAAATGAGGTATATCCTATCAGAAAAAGGAAAATGCTCAATAAAATTAAAACAAGCCGATTACATGGTTGTAATATTGTAATAATCATTTTATTAATACAATAAATAGTAATAATGGTTTAAAAATTAAGTAGTGCCATTAGTATCCAAGAAACCTTTTCAGTACATAAGTCATTATCAGAAATGTAGCTTCAAAAGAGGGTACAAGGTCTTTTACTTTGCTCCAGAGACTTTAACTTGATCAATTCAGTTTTATTTGTATACTCCCAAATCACAACAACAGTAGCATCAAGGTGCTTTTTATTGTAAGGTAAAGACCTACAGTAATACAGAGAACACAGAAAACCCTGATAACAAAAATATTGCAGCACTGTCTAAAATGTGATTTAAAAACAAAAGTGGTACTGGAATAAATAAATATTATTTTGAGTAATACATTTGGAAAGAATGTCTCGATGCATGCTCAGTCATCCAAAAGGTTGATTCTGTTCATCGGGACGTAGCGTTTTTAGTGGGAGAAACGTGACTACACAATGACTGAAACTGGCTCAGTATTTACGCTTTGACGCTCATCATCCACTGGAGTACAAACTGGGTGTCCGTTGATCATTGGTTGCTGATCAGTGGTCATGACAATTCGTATATTAATGATCAAGGAACTGACCTCACAGCCTATTGTTCATTCAGTGGGCTAATTTAAGCCTATGTGCAAATGTACTGTTTATATAATGATAACAAAGCTTGGCTGGGGAAAAAAAAAATACATGAAAATTCTTTACAATCTTTGAAAAACTGATGTGAAAATTATTCCTTTATGTTGTTTTGACATGTTAAAGATTACTGCAGATATTAAGAAAACCTACAAACTAGAAAGAGATCATCCTAAAAATATGTCAGCTGTGGGAATCTGAAACACCAACATGAGCAGAAACATGTAATGGGAAACTTGGCAAAGCATCCAGTTCCAGCCAACTATTAAAAACTCTCGCTATTATTGACAGATAAATACACAGAGAGATAATACAGGAAACTGGCAGGAACATCCAGCAAAAGGAAAATGACTAATATTAGGATGACCTTGGTGTTCAGTGGTTCTTTGTGAGCCCTCAGAGCATTTGTTTCCTGACAGTCTTCAAAGAAAAAGGAAAGTGATACTGTGCACACACACTTACCAACCTCTCCCTGTTCTCAGGCTACAGAGCGAGAAATGGATGAATGTCCAAGTGGGAGACATCATCAAACTAGAAAACAACCAGTTTGTTACAGTAAGTAAAGAATTAGAGGGTGGAAGTACTTCTTATTTGTTCGTTTTTCTCTTCCCCAACACATAGAATATAAACTGTATTTCATTGTGTTACAGTTTATTGTTGACTTCCTCTGGATGTTGTATTTTGTTCTTATGGGTTGACTCAGTGAACTTTTAGCATGTCTGTTAAAAGGAACAGAGCATAACCAAATTAGGTTTTGGGGAAGTTTTTTATATTGTAATTCTGATGTTTTCTAAAAGACAAAAGAACAATCAGAGATGTCAGTAAATCTAAAGTAAGTTTTTAGTTGAGTAATAAAATCCTCTGTCATTGACCACACACATTTTTACCATTCATAAATTCTTTGTAATTTCAGGCAGACCTCTTGTTGCTCTCCAGCAGTGAACCACTCAACCTTGTGTACATTGAGACAGCAGAACTCGATGGGTTAGTCTATTTTCCTCCTTTTTTACATCTAACCACATCCTTCTGTTCTCACTTCCACTTATGCAGCCGTCTTCCATCTTCCTCTTTTTTACTTTCTCGGCTTCTCTTCCTCAGAGAGACTAACCTGAAGGTGAGACAGGCCCTCCCAGTGACGGGAGACCTGGGGGATGATACTGAAAAACTGGCAGATTTTAATGGTGAGACTGTAAACACGCACACACAACCCCGTTCAGCTATCTTAGTGAGGACCCTCATTGACATAATGGTTTCCCTAGCCCCTTACCCTAACCCTAACCATTAAAAATGAATGCCTAACCCTAACCCTTATCCTTACCCTAAACCTAACCATAACCTAATTGTAACCCTGACACTAAAACCCCATTTTGAGCCTCAAAAATGCCTTTAAGTGCCTTCAAAAATGTGAGGACCGGGTTGTGTGTCCTCACAAGTGACTGCTGGTTCTCACAAGTATAGTAAAATGCAGATTTTGGTCCTCACAAAGATAGCTAGACAGGAACACACACACACACACACACACACACACACACACACACACACACACACACACACACACACATTTTTTCACTGTAATGCACTTTGATGTTAAATGTAAATGTGCTATATAAATAAAATGTACTTACCCTGTTAAGGTGTGAAAACGCAAAGAAAGAAAAAGTTCATCTTAGGCTCACGTATTTTCTAACCCATGGGTTTTTTTCTTAACCTTCATTTAACTTTAATTCATCTGAAGTAAATTTGTGAACAATATGGAGGTATTTTACTTTTTAAAATTGGTAGTGGTTGTACTCTTTCTAAATCTAAACCTGCTGTGTCTTTCCTTTCCTCAAGGTGAGGTGCGCTGTGAACCCCCCAACAACCGTCTAGACCGCTTCACAGGAGTGCTGACCTTCGCAGGTCAGAAATATTCACTTGACAATGAGAAAATCCTGCTGCGAGGCTGCACCCTGAGGAACACTGAGTGGTGCTTTGGACTGGTGCTGTTTGGAGGTCAGACACACATTAATAGGGAACTACTGTAATGGGAATTATGAAACTTGTGACTTCAGATCATTCTGTTTCCCTTTTGCAGGTCCAGAAACAAAGCTGATGCAGAACTGTGGGAAGAGCACGTTCAAGAGGACCAGTATAGACCGTCTAATGAATATCTTAGTCATCTTTGTGAGTGCATTTGTTTTATCACATCTCAGGGTCCTCAATAATTTATTGTTTTTTAATGAGATTTGTGAAGAAATGAGCTGACTGCTGCTGAGGTACTGAAGTCTAAGTTTACAGTTAAATCAGTTCATTACACTAGTTTCCCTTCTGCTAATGCACCGCAATTTTGTTTTTATTGGACATTCTCATCGCCAACACTAATGATTTGTTTAAAAGCAAAAGATCTGATGCAGTAGAGCAGTGCAAACAGGAGAAAGCAGGAAAACTGGTGATGTATCCGAGACCGTAAAGGGGATACATGCATAGTTTGCTCAGCAGCTTCAAGGTGCTGTGGAGTAGCTACTACCACAGCAAAGGAAGACAAAGCCATTAATTTAGTTGCATAAATCAGTATCACTCATTCTTAAAATGTAAAACTTTTAAACCAAACTTTAAACTACAGTCTGCCCTTTTTTTTAACTACATAATTGAATTACATTAAGTACTACAATTTGCCTTGTGGAATCAATAACGCATCTATAAATGTATTTATTTCTGTACATGGTCGTATGAAATGTTCCCTTTATTTGTGCAAAATCTGCATGAAATAACTTTATCCTCTTAAACAAGATCGCCGTGTTTTTTATTTTTAAGTCGGTCAGTTTACATTTGTAATCCTACCCACAAACGCTGATGCTCCACATACTTAATTAGTCAAATGCTTCTTTAAACAACAGAACAGTTTTCATCTGTGCTGAGGTAGTTCGATAATTATAAAGTTATATTAAAATGAAACAAATGAGCTTTTCTTTAAAAAAATAATAATGATATTTCAAAGTGACTCCAAACTTCTGATTAATATTAAAAATGTTTTGGTAGTTTATCATTACCGGCAATGAGAGATGGTTATAAATCTGTACAAGCTCGTACATGCACAACGTCACATGATGGGGTCGAGGAAGGTCCCGTAGTGGTTTCCCCCTGAACCCCTGGTGATGGTAATGACCCACATCTTTTTTCACACCATGGCTCATGTGACGACTCGCATGATCAATAGTAGGTCAATGACCCTCAGGACGACCTCCACTAGGGGTCATAGAGTACCTGGGACTCTCCACCATTTGTTTTTAGATCTGAAACTCCTCTCAGATGAGATCATCACAAACTCACTCGTCTTTTTATTTCAAGCTCTCAACATACAAATATGTTGCCTGCTTAAGCAGATCTTGGTTGTCTCAGTTTTGGATCTAGAACATTTGTGTTTGTGAGTTGTAGCTGAAGTTTATACACTAACAGAGGGTTTTTTTGTATTCCTAAATGACAAAATAAAGCCTCTTTCTACTCTTTCTGCAGATTTTTGGTTTCCTGGCCTTCATGTGCTCTGTCCTGGCGATAGGAAACTACATCTGGGAAAAAAGTGAGGGCTCACAGTTTACTGTCTTCCTGCCAAGGCTGGAGGATGATCCCGCTTTCTCGTCCTTTCTCACATTCTGGTCCTACGTCATCATCCTCAACACCGTGGTGCCCATATCTCTCTATGTGAGGTAATAAGTTTGAAATGATGCTTTTATTACCTTGTGTTACCTTTTTACAATGAATTTGACAAAATCAATACAAAAGAAAATGACTACACGTGCCTCTTTTCAATATTTGGTTGAAGTGTGGAGATCATTCGTCTGGGGAACAGCTTCTACATCGACTGGGACAGGAAAATGTACTATGCCCGCAATGACACCCCTGCTGAGGCTCGCACCACCACTCTGAACGAAGAGCTCGGCCAAATCAAATACGTCTTCAGTGACAAAACAGGAACACTCACCCAGAATATCATGATCTTCAACAAGTGCACTATTAACGGCAAATGCTATGGTAAGAGTTTTAGTCATAAAGTGTTTTTCAGTTGGATCAAGTTGAAACAAGAATCTACTGAGACTTTCTAAAAATGCATTTTTGGATTCCTTATTCAGAGAAGTTGGATGATTTTTCACGCACACAAAGGTTTATGTCAGCTGATGCTTTGTTCAACACAATCTCTTCATGTATAATAAAGTTTGATTAAAAATGTTATTCTGCTCTGCAGGAGATGTTTATGACTACACAGGCCAAAGACTAGAAATGAATGAGGTGAGTTTGCATATGCAGATTTAAAAATTAAATAAATAAAAAATAGGTTACTGGTCTGTATGACTGACTGACAGATGGCGTCTCCAATGCAGTGGTAAAGTTTGGATTCCCTGAAATAGAATTTTTGGATAGTTTGAAGGAAGGTAGTTAGGAGCAACATTGGACAGAATTCCTGGTCCCTGGTATGTTGAACAGTTTTCCTTTTAGACTACTGCTCCTTTACTTTCTGTGATTTCTATATTTAGACAGTTAAATAACCTTAGTTCTTTACAAGGTTTACAGTGATTTCACAGGATTATATTATTAAATTAGTTAAAGTTTCTGACACATTTCAGTGTTCTTATAACAGACTCAGTGTGCACTTCTCTCACCTCTCCTCATCAGCCTAAGCAGGTCCAGTTACATTTCTTTCCCTCTCTGTTTTATCCTTCTTTCTTTCTTACTTCTTTTTTTCTTGTTGTACACTTACTCCTGCAGTGTACAGACACAGTAGACTTCTCCTTCAATCCGTTAGCCGACTCTCGTTTCGTCTTCCACGACCATTCTCTGGTGGAGGCGGTGAAGCTGGAGAACCCGGAGGTCCACGCCTTCTTCAGGCTGCTGGCTCTCTGCCACACTGTCATGGCCGAGGAGAAGAAAGAAGGTGAGGACGGTACAAATGTTTCAATGAGCAGTTAAAAGGCAGTATGTGTGTTTTCCGGTCCTTTTTTTGTTCAGTAGTTTACTGTAGAGGTCCTCCAATGAAAAAGCTCTGGCTTGAAAATGATCAACGTGAAAGCATTTTTTGCTGCAGCCAGAATTATGAACTTTACTTAAATAATCATGGTTGCTCTGCTCAATATAAACTTTTTGTTCTCCAGGAGAGCTTTTCTACCAGGCCCAGTCGCCAGATGAGGGGGCTCTGGTGACAGCAGCCAGAAACTTTGGATTTGTCTTCCGCTCACGAACACCAGACAGTATTTCTATCGTGGAAATGGGAAAGCAGTGCAACTATGAACTCCTGGCCATCCTGGATTTCAACAATGTCCGCAAGAGGATGTCAGTCATAGGTATATACATACTATATATGTATCTATATATCTGTGTATGAGTTCCTATTTAGCTCTCATACAGACTGCTCTTTTTTCCACTGCAATTTGAAACATTGTTTGTTTTCATGTATGTAAATTTTTGTATCTAGTGAGGAGTCCAGAGGGCAACCTGTCTCTCTACTGCAAAGGTGCCGACACAATCATCTACGAAAGGCTGCACCAGTCCTGCAGCAAGCTGATGGATGTCACGACAGAACACCTTAATGTTAGTAGTATTTCTGTGTGTGTGTTCAAAGAGAGATATTTGACTCTGCTAGTCTATGCTAACTGCATTTGTACGTAGTTCATCCCAAAATGCATTTGCATTTGGGATGAACTTGCTTCCCTGGAGCAACAAATTATTGAATTTACATACTAGTACTTCTGATAATCATGATGAAAAACCTTCATTTGTATAATACTTTGCACTGTCCAAAATATCTGAGCGAGTCCAAAGATAACCAAGTTCAATCTCCACTAATGACCCAAATTTGAGGCAGTACTGACAGAATAAAGAGACATAACATAATAAATGTTTTTAAGTTCATTTTAAAGCAGCAGTTCAAACTAGTGGATTGTTAAGTGGAGTTGGGTACACATTAATTCTTGAGCATATCAATATAAGGCTGTAAAGGTAACAGGCACAACCTCTAAGTAAAGTGCTGTAAGTATAGCACTACTTTTTTTTTTTTTTTTTTTTTAAATAAACGTGTCAGTACATTCTTTATCTTACTGACAGGAAAGGAAATGAAAGATTTAAATTCATGCGTTATGGAAGAAGTTTGTTTGTGTGGGCTTGACATAAGATCAATTGCAGTTCTCATGGTCATCATAAATGTGGAGATATCCACCAGAGCTTCATTTGACTTTATTTGCCTTGTTTTAAATATTTGTATTTGGACAACAGTGGAGCTGTAGTGCAGGTACGTCAGAATAAGCTGCCATGTTCATAGTGCCTTTCTTTATTTTTCCTTCTTTCTGTTCTTTTTGTCCAAGTGAAGTTTTGGGAAAGATCTGATTAATTTCTCACTCTCATTTTTGCTCCTCTAATCTTGAGCTGAACACGAGTTTGACCTTTGTTTATATGTGCAAATGCCTTGAGCTTGTGCGTGGGTTTGTGAATTTGTGTGTGTACCTTCAAGTATCCAGCGTTCATCCATATAAGTATATGCATGTGGAATTTCTGCAGGAATTTGCAGGGGATGGGCTGCGGACTCTGGCGCTTGCTTACAAGGATCTGGATGAGGAGTACTTTAACCAGTGGATCCAGCGCCACCATGAGGCCAACACTGCACTGGAGGATAGAGAGGGCAAACTGGACCAGTTGTATGAGGAGATAGAGAAGGATCTCCTGGTAAGACGATTCAATTCAATTCAATTCAATTCAATTCAATTTTATTTATATAGCGCCAAATCACAACAAAAGTCGCCTCAAGGCGCTTTATATTGTACAGTAGATAGCACAATAATAAATACAGAGAAAAACCCAACAATCATATGACCCCTATGAGCAAGCACTTTGGCGACAGTGGGAAGGAAAAACTCCCTTTTAACAGGAAGAAACCTCCGGCAGAACCAGGCTCAGGGAGGGGCGGTGCCATCTGCTGCGACCGGTTGGGGTGAAAGAAGAAAAACAGGATAAAGACATGCTGTGGAAGAGAGACAGAGATTAATAACAGATATGATTCGATGCAGAGAGGTCTGTTAACACATAGTGAGTGAGAAAGGTGAGTGGAAAGGAAAAACTCAATGCATCATGGGAATCCCCGGCAGCCTACGTCTATTGCAGCATAACTAAGGGAGGATTCAGGGTCACCTGGTCCAGCCCTAACTACATGCTTTAGCAAAAAGGAAAGTTTTAAGCCTAATCTTGAAAGTAGAGATAGTGTCTGTCTCCTGAATCCAAACTGGAAGCTGGTTCCACAGAAGAGGGGCCTGAAAACTGAAGGCTCTGCCTCCCATTCTACTTTTAAATACTCTAGGAACAACAAGTAGGCCTGCAGAGTGAGAGCGAAGTGCTCTAATGGGGTGATATGGTACTACAAGGTCATTAAGATAAGATGGGGCCTGATTATTTAAGACCTTGTATGTGAGGAGCAAGATTTTGAATTCAATTCTGGATTTAACAGGAAGCCAATGAAGGGAAGCCAAAACAGGAGAAATATGCTCTCTCTTTCTAATCCCTGTCAGGACTCTTGCTGCAGCATTTTGGATCAGCTGAAGGCTTTTCAGGGAGTTTTTAGGACATCCTGATAATAGTGAATTACAGTAGTCCAGCCTGGAAGTAATAAATGCATGAACTAGTTTTTCAGCATCACTCTGAGACAGGATATTTCTAATTTTAGAGATGTTGCGCAAATGGAAGAAAGCAGTCTTACATATTTGTTTAATATGTGCGTTGAAGGATATATCCTGGTCAAAATGACTCAAGGTTCCTCACAGCATTACTGGAGGCCAAGGTAATGCCATCCAGAGTAAGAATCTGCTTAGATATCATATTTCTAAGATTTTCAGGGCCGAGTACAATAACCTCAGTTTTATCTGAATTAAGAAGCAGAAAGTTAGCGGCCATCCAGGTCTTTATGTCTTTAAGACATTCCTGTAGTTTAACTAATTGATGTGTGTTACCTGGCTTCATGGATAGATAGAGCTGCGTGTCATCTGCATAGCAGTGAAAATTTATGCTATGTCTTCTAATGATGCTGCCTAAGGGAAGCATGTATAATGTAAATAGAATTGGTCCTAGCACTGAACCCTGTGGAACACCATAATTGACCTTAGTGTGTGAAGAGGACTCTCCATTTACTTGAACAAATTGGAGTCTATTAGATAGATATGATACAAACCACTGCAGCGCAGTACCTGTAATACCTACAGCATGTTCTAATCGCTCTAATAGGATATTATGGTCAACAGTATCGAACGCAGCACTGAGGTCTAGCAGGACAAGCACAGAGATGAGTCCACTGTCAGAGGCCATAAGAAGATCATTTGTAACCTTCACTAAAGCTGTGAACGATAAAGGCAGCTCATACTGTAAAAACATAACTGCGTGGTAAGATGGACAACATTCTGATTATGTGTGTGTTCTGTGTGTGTTCAGCTGCTTGGAGCAACAGCCATAGAGGACAAGTTGCAAGATGGAGTACCTCAGACTATTGAGCAGCTGTCTAAGGCTGACATCAAAATCTGGGTTTTGACCGGTGACAAACAAGGTACACAACTTTGATTAAGATGGAACTTAATGCGTATGGGGAACAGACTCCAGTCCTCCTGGGACACACACACGGTGATGTTGATTGTCTGTGTTGCAGAAACTGCAGAGAACATTGGTTACTCATGCAACTTGCTACGGGAAGAAATGAATGATGTCTTCATCATCTCGGGCAACTCACTTGAGGATGTCCGGCAGGAACTGAGGTCAGAGGAAATTTTCATTTTAGACTGAACATGTCTTACTATCTCATTATGACAGGTTTTCATATACCGTTGATTTTTTTTTTTCTAGAAATGCCCGAACCTCCATGAAGCCAGATGCAGCTGAGAATTCAGTGTTTTTACCTGAAATGGATAAAGGTGTGAAAGTGGTCACAGACGAGGTGGTGAATGGGGAGTATGGCCTGGTCATCAACGGACACAGTTTGGTAGATACATACATAAAATTTCTGTTTATGTGCATGCTGTCATGGCCTGTTATTACTTTTCTTGCTTACTGTAAACTTTTAAAGATGTGCTAACGTTGCTGCCATATGCAAATGCTGTCCCCAGTTTCTTACTTAGAGCCTATTTTGAGTCCAGAAATTTTGGACTTCTTATGGAGTATGAAGGATGTGCTCATGTTTCAGTCTTTGTTAACAGTCAGGGCTGCTCTGACAGTCACACGTTTTTTATTGCCTGTCTTCTTCTAAGCTCATCCTTTTCTTACCCCCTCTGTCCCTCAGGCATACGCTTTGGAGCACAGCCTGGAGCTGGAGTTCCTGAGGACGGCGTGCATGTGTAAAGCAGTGATCTGCTGCAGGGTGACTCCTCTGCAGAAGGCTCAGGTGGTCGAGCTGGTGAAGAAGTACAAGAAGGCAGTCACACTGGCAATTGGAGATGGAGCCAATGATGTCAGCATGATCAAAGGTAGCAGAAGAGACTCAAACTGCTTCATATGAACCTCATGTTTGTTCTCCAATGCTTTCCAAGTTTGGAAAACTTTTCCAAACTTTTCCCCTTATACTCATCCATTAACTCAAATATCAATAAATATATATATATATATAGTGTGTATATATATATATGTGTGTGTATATATATATGTGTGTGTGTGTATATATATATATATATATGTGTGTGTATATGTATATATATGTGTATATATATATATATATATATATATATATATAACAGCAGGGTGCAAGATGCTAGCAGGCAAGGCATACATGGAGCGCCATAACCAAGTGGCCGGCATAGTGTACAGGAACATCTGTGCCGAGTATAACCTGGAAGTCCCGAGGTCAAAATGGGAGATGCCCCCAAGGGTGGTGGAGAATGACCGAGCTAAGATCCTGTGGGACTTCCAGATGCAGACGGACAAAATGGTGGTGGCTAACCAACCGGACATAGTGGTGGTAGACAAACAGAAGAAGACGGCTGTAGTGATCGATGTAGCAGTTCGAATGACAGCAATATCAGGAAGAAGGAACACGAGAAGCTGGAGAAATACCAAGGGCTCAGAGAAGAGCTCGAGAGGATGTGGAGGGTGAAGGTGACGGTGGTCCCGTGGTAATCGGAGCACTAGGTGCGGTGACTCCCAAGCTAGGCGAGTGGCTCCAGCAGATCCCGGGAACAACATCGGAGATCTCTGTCCAGAAGAGCGCAGTCCTGGGAACAGCTAAGATACTGCGCAGGACCCTCAAGCTCCCAGGCCTCTGGTAGAGGACCCGAGCTTGAAGGATAAACCGCCATGGGGCGCTGGGTGTTTTTTTATATATATATATATATATATATATATATATATATATATATATATATATATATATATATATATATATATATATATATATATATATATATATATATATATATATATATATATATATATATATATATATATATATATATATATATATATATATATATATATATATATATATATATATATATATATATATATATATATATATATATGTATATATATATATATATATATATATATATATATATATATATATATATATATGTATATGTATGTATATATATATGTATATGTATATATGTAGTATCTTCATTTCGTTTCAGAAAAACTAAGATACTCTTTTTTTTCATTCTCATTTTTTTCCCCACACAGCGGCTCATATAGGTGTGGGCATCTCAGGCCAGGAGGGCATGCAGGCTGTCCTGTCCAGCGATTACTCCTTTGCCCAGTTCCGTTTCCTGCAGCGCCTCCTGCTGGTGCACGGCCGTTGGTCCTACCTGCGCATGTGCAAGTTCTTGCGCTACTTCTTCTACAAAAACTTCACCTTCACCTTCGTCCATTTCTGGTTTGCCTTCTTCTGCGGTTTCTCTGCGCAGGTGAGAGAGGATTAGTTACAAAATTATGATCAAGCCATTGCAGAAATGCCTTTAATCTGCATTTTTCTTGAAGTCAGTGGGGCTTAAAAATCAGACTAAATATAATATGACATTCAATTTATAAATAATGGTCCCATTTAGAGTAAAATTTACTATAAATATTGTTATGCTATATGAGCATTAGTTGTAATTCATTTTAGATGGTGGCATCTGATCAGAAATTATATATATAAATAAACACTCACACACATTGTGTGTCATGAAAAGGCAGAAAAAAACAGAGAAGTCATAGTGAGATCTGAATTTTAGTATGTAAATGGGAATGGAAGGGGTAGAAAAAAACCCTAAACTGTCCTAAAAGTGTGAACAGCAGACATGTTATCAACGATTTGTGTTTATACAGTAATTTAAAAAAATGAGACATGAAGCAGAATAACACCAGTTACACCAGAGCCTAGGTACAGTCTATGTAAATAAGAAAAAGACCAAATTATTTTGAAAGGAAAATAAGAGATACAAAAAATAACATCAATTTACAAATTTCAAATACGATGCTGCGCATTTTGAATGATAATGTGAAGTCTGTTAACGTACTTCATTTCAATTGAGTCCAAAAAATGGAGAAGTTGGTTAAAGGTCCACTTCTGTTTTTGCTTTTCAGACCGTGTATGATGAGTGGTTTATAACGCTCTACAATCTGATGTACACAGCGCTGCCTGTACTGGGAATGAGTCTATTTGATCAGGTAATGGGATCATCTGTATGTATGAAAATATCATGGCCATAAATCTGAGCTCAAATGAATTCCTGCCCGCCAAATAAAAGGAAAAAGAAACCCCCCCAAAAACAAACTCAAACCAACTAAAAAAGGATCTAATGTCTTTGTCTCCCCCTGCTGGTTAGGATGTGAATGACGTGTGGAGTTTCCAGCATCCTCAGCTCTATGTTCCAGGTCAACTCAACCTGTACTTCAGCAAGAAGTCCTTCTTCAAGTGTGCCCTCCACAGCTGCTACAGCTCCTTGGTGCTCTTTTTTATCCCCTATGCTGCTATGTATGACACAGTGAGGGATGATGGGAAGGACATCGCTGACTACCAGTCCTTCGCCCTCCTCACTCAGACATGTCTGCTGTTTGCCGTCAGCATCCAGGTATCCAGAAACCTTTCTTTTGCATAATTTTTCAAATGTTTATTTGTTTATTGTAAAACGTATATAACTCTAAAACCTGCTTGCTGTCTTTGCCCATAGCTGGGGTTTGAGATGTCCTACTGGACAGCAGTTAACACGTTCTTTGTGTTGGGAAGCCTGGCGATGTACTTTGCTGTCACATTCACCATGTACAGTAACGGCATGTTCACCATATTGCCATCAGCCTTCCCTTTCATAGGTGAGTGACAAACTTGCCATCTCTGACAGCTTTGAGTACCCAATCCATAAATGTAATGATGTGTTTTATTGACTGCATGTCTGCTCCAGCTGCTCATTCCTTTATATGAGGCTAAAGTTAATCTCAAGTAATTCAAATAAGACTAACAGTGTTTGAATTGTGTTTGGTATCTTTGCAGAACATCTGCTTTATGAGCTCACGTGGTAGTGGCTTTCAACATGTTTGTTTTTCTCACTAAATTGATCTACATAGTCTTGGAAAGTTGTAAAATTTGGGATAAAATACAAAATTCTAATCAACATTCATTTTTTCTTAAATTGAAACAGTTCTGTTTTAATACTTTAAAATATGACAAATTAAAGCATTACTTTTTTCAAATAAAATCTCCTTCTTGATATAAAGGCCTTTCTTTTTAGGCTACCACAATGTGCAACAATATTTGACAGTCTGAGTGTCTTCAGACTGGGAAAAGCTGAGACACCGTTTGAAGTAACACACAATCCTCTAAGAGCTTTTACTGTTTCAACCTGGTCTTTTACATTAGATACCTCTATATACTGAGGTGTCAGTATTTAAGGAGGTCTGAAATGACAAGGCTGTGGGGCCTTTTTGGGTCACAATGATCTGTGGCGAACTGTCTTGTTGTCTAGGAAAAAAAAAAAAAAATTTAAGATGATTTACAATGATTTTAATAACAAGATATTTATAAGCCATAATTAAAAAACCGCTTTGGGGGAAAGGATAAATTTAAGAACAGAGATACTGCACTCTAACACATCACCTGTAATACAATCTCTTAAAATGAGTATTTCCACGTGAGGACAGCCTGGTCTTACTAAATGTTCATGTGTGTCTAAACATTTAAAATAATATTGATCCCAAGTTTTCGTCTTTTTTTTTTTTTTATTATTTTTGCCTCAATACATGAACATTTGTAACCTTTACTAAAGTGGACCTACTACACCTATTAGCTATTTTTATTTGTGGACTCCACTAATACTAATTATCCTTTCTAATGACTCATCTGTTGTTAGGAGAAAAATCCATTATTCTCCATGTTTTCATTGCTCTGAAGGTTAACAGGTTAATTTGATATCCATAGAATAAAACAGATTTCATATATAGGGATAAAAGTTTGGGCCAGATAGGAGTACTGTAAATAAAAACTCTTCACACCTGTAATAATACAAACCTTATGTATGTGTGTCTTTATTCAGGAACAGCACGAAACTCCCTAAACCAGCCCAACGTTTGGCTGACGATCTTCCTCACTTCCATCCTGTGTGTCCTTCCCGTCATTACCAACCGTTACCTGATGATTCAGCTCTGCCCCACCATCAATGATAAGGTAGCAGAGAAGATGCAGCTCTACCTGCTGTGCTTGACTATCATGGAAAACTCACACCTCCACTTTTAGGTGTTAGACTTTTTAAGAATCTGCCAGGAAGCTAGTTTAAATTAGTAAGATGCTTCCTCCTCTCAGTGTGACTTTCGGTTTCTGAGGAAATCATCTTCAGTGTCCTTTTCAAACTCTAGCCAATAAACAAGTGTCAAAAAACAGAGAAAAGGTCTATTTATAGTAAAGTTTTACTCACAACAAAGTAATCTAGAAAGTGGCATAGAAAACTACTCGAAACTAATTCATCCTACTTTAACAGTGCTAACTTGCCAAAAACAAGTACAGGTTAAAAAGCAGAGCTTATTGAGAATCAATGTGATCATTCATTCAAGGGGCAGTATGTTGAATTGCAGTTTGAGGGTGCAGCTTGAATTCTGTCTACCTGAGATACAAGACAGACAAACAAGACGTGATTCATCCTTTAACTAGTTTATTTGGATAGATGTGTTTACTCCTGAGATTCAAACCCACGGCTCTCAGTTTCTCAAAGGATTTGTCTTTTTAAAGGTTTTCTCACATATACAATATGTTTAAGATGGACTCATTAACCTTCTGGCTTCTTATTTAACTAAATGTTTCCTTAAAACACCCACTCCTGCATTATAACTGTCTCATTTCCTCCCCAAACGTTAGGTTATGTTCAAAGTGAGGCAGGCCAAAGCGACACCTGCTCCACCAACTCGACGTGCCCGCATCCGTCGCACCAGCTCCCGCCGTTCGGGCTACGCCTTCTCGCATGCACAGGGCTATGGGGACCTGGTGACATCGGGTCGGTTCCTGCGGCGTCCTGCCCTGACACGATCTTCTGGTTTCACCCACGCAGGCCGCACCACTACTAGCTTCAGTCCAATGGGACGATCGGCTGGTTACAGCCCAACGGGACGTCCTCAGAATAACAAGGTCCCAGACGTGGAGGTGACTTCACTGCAGATGTATAGGACAATCACAGATTCTGCTCCCTGACGAACAACACATTTAGGAGTCTTTGGAGAAATATGGGAGCAAATAATTAACTACTGACTGGAAAGCTACATGATGTTGGCAGCCAGAAGTGTTCAAAGGTCCTATTTGTTGCAATGAAGAGCTTGCTTGGGCTTTCCGGAGAAGTTCATGTCAAAGATTTTTCATACCTGCCCGACACAGAAGACGAGGTTTGAAGAGTACATGACTTTAGGTCCTTACATTTTTCTCTGAAATGGTGTCATCAAAGGGAACTACAGCAACAAATGTAGCCATTATGATGGGTATATGAATCGTATTCTTAAGATGCCAGCGGATGAGAGGGTGATTAATGAAACCTTTCTGTCAATATAGATAACAACAGGATGCTTTGTCTTCAAATAGGACAGGAAACAATATGTCATCATGTTTACAGGCTACCCAGTCTATCTGGGAGTCCAGCTGGAAAGCAGTGTTTGCAGAGGAAATAACGAGCAAAGCCATGTTGCACAAGATATTGACTTTTTAAAATCTTTTTAAAGCATTTTATTTTCTTAATTTGAAAGCTGTACAAGCGGTCAGCACTTTGGCTGTGTCACAGTGGCAGTGGGGAATAACCAAACATATCATAAACTGCTTCTTCTAATACAGTACCATATTAAGGGCCCAGGGGTGGAGTGGGGTGTAATTCCCAGAGAAGAAAACTCATAATTTTACAAGAAAAATGTCGAGGAATCGCATCCCTTAACTCTAAGGTTTGGTAAAACCAAAAAGTCACAGAAAGTAAATTTTGGTATGTTGATAGAGTCAGTTGAGTCTTTTTTAAACATTGCTATTGATCCAAAAATGAATGAAAACATTTCGATGGAGAGAGATGTCGTTGGCGTTGTAGCAACATTTGTACAAAATTTAAATTTGTGAGGTCCCTGGCCCATAATGACTTTATTTATTTTATTAAAGTTGAGTGGCCTGAATACCCAGAGGTGGGTAGATTAGCCAAAAAATGTACTCAATAGTAGCACTACCTCAACATAGTTTTACTCAAGTAAAAGTAAAAAGTAGCCGTCCAAGAAATTACTCAAGTAACAGTAAAAAAGTAATTAGTGAAAACGGCTACTTGAGTACTGATTAACTGATAATAACATCTGATTTAATGTTTAAAAATGAGATAATCAGACAGACAAAAATATAAAATTTTATACTGAAAAGCAAAATAAAAATATTACATATAAAAAACATAATTACAAATTAATAAATCTATTTTTTTCAAAATCAATATGAAACTAATATTTAGAGAAGGTAATATAAATATATGCTAAAATTGGGTAAAGTACTTCCAGTAACAATACATGGTGATACTTTACTTCTCCGAATGGCACAACAGGCTCAGCAGATAGAATAACGTTAAAACAACAAACCTTATGTACAAACAACAAGTCTCACTTTGATATAAACTGTAGGCTACGTCCACACGTACACGGGTATTTTTGAAAATGGAGATTTTCCGTTTTCGTTTTTAAAAAAAATCCCGTCCACGCGTAAAAGCCAAAAACGAAGGAAAACGCTGCTAGGAACATGCCAAAGCAGCAGGTGGCGATATATTCCTAACCGTGTAGAAATGTTTGCCAATCAGAAGTCTAGGAGCCTGGGTGGGAAAGAGTAAACAAAGATGGCGCATAGAAGCAGAACTGAGTCCTATGTGTGGAGGGACAGTAACTGTGTGTTTATGTAAGCATTGAAACACTGCATAGAGTAAAATTAACAGTAATGGTATTTTGTCTAAGTCCGCCATTGTAGAAATTCATTTCACCGAAACAATACCCTGGCGCACAGTGTGACATCAAAAAAGGCGCACACCTTTGACGCTGCGTTTTCTCCGTTTTCCTCGTCCACAGGTAAACGCAAAAACGGAGTTTTCGAAAATCTCCACCCTGGCAGTTTTTAAAAATCTCCGTTTTCAGTGACCGAAAACGCCGTTTACGTGTGGACGAAAGGTGCAAACGCACAGAAAAATCTGCGTTTTCAAAAATACCCGTGTACGTGTGGACATAGCCTGTGTCTCATGCATTTTTGGTTAAAACATGTTTATTATTCATTAAATGAAGTTACTCACACTGAGTAGTAAGATTTTTTTTCCTCAAGTAAGAGTAGCAAGACTTCATAATATTATTACTCAAGTAAAAGTAAAAAGTACAGTGTAGAAAAGTTCCTCCTGAAAGCATTTTTTTTTCTTCCAAAAAGTTACTCAAGTAAATGTAATTAGTTACTACCCACCTCTGTGAATACCCCATCATACACCAAAGTAAAAAGCAATAATGATAACAATGTTTATATGGCCATAATATTCCGCTTTTAACAAAGGTTTACACTTTGTGTGTTTGTTTGTTTGTTTTTGTTGTTGTTTTGTTTTTTTAAATTTGTGTTTATTGTTTTCTTGTGTGCTGAAAGCATTTCACCAAACTTGCTGAATTTGGGAAAACTTTGCAAAAAATATCTTATTTTTGATTTACATCCAAACTGTTTAGATATTTAAATGGAAAATAAATCCTGGAGTATAATGAGGCATACTCTTTGCTTCAGTCAAGGGCGTAGATTTGGTTTTGGTTTTGGTGGGGACGGATGATACAACCACCGAACCCTGCACGGCTCCTTTTTTTTTCTTTTTTTGTCTTTGCTTTTTGATAAAAAAAGCAGAATTATACTTGCCTACATATGCTATTCTACATGCTTTTAAACCATTTAAAATTACAATTCATATGTGAATTATATAATGTTAAATTACTATTAAACAAATGACTAAGTATTTTAGACTTTCGTTTACTTCAGCCATATTCCATATAAATCAGGTATCATACAAAAATAAAAATAGCTTCAAATAGAGTCATGACAATAAAAGAATTTGACTTTAAGGACTTAACAACATTACTTCAGTTATAGTACACCAACATCTCTTACACATTAGCACTAAGGGAACACTGAGTGACCTGCTGGTTTTTGTCCATAAAACTACTCATCTAAGATTACCACAAAGTAAAAGATCTCTCAGCAAAATTATGCAACATTTTAGGCACACTATTGCCCCAATCAACTCAGTGAGCTGGGATTTTTTATTCTAAACATGAACTACTTTAACAGCAACAGACATGGACTACTGGTGCCCCACACAACAACTCAATGTCCACTATGTGAAGGAGCCAAACACATGCCTTCTCCTCTCGTTAACTGAGATAAACTGCTGGCATATTTGTTTTACATCTATACTGTCCAGTCTCTCCTGGTGGACATGGCAAAACGTTATTCATGGTTACATACAATTTTAGACTGATGTGGGCCAAAGGCTAAAACGATGTGCCGGGAGTTTGCTGTTCTCCCCGGCTCAGATATTTGAAGTTTACACAGCTACATTCTCGCCTGAAAATATGTTAAAAGTTTATTTTGCGACCCAGAAAGAGTAATAAGACTAATATTAAAACTAAGTAGCTGCAGTGTAGTTGTTGGAAACTGGAATTGGCTGGGCCAGTCTGGGATATGGTTTTTCAATTTTGTTGTCCGGGTGGAAAAACGGGAGAAATTCGGGAGAATGGTGGCTCCGGGAGATTTTCGGGAGGGGCACTGAAATTTGGGATTCTCCTGGAAAGATCAGGAGTGTTGGCATGTATGGCCTAGCATAGCCTGTAACGTTATTATGACGGACACATTTTATGAGCGAACTTGACTTTAAGTGACTTACAGGTTTCTTTGAAAAATACTTTGTTATATTCAGGTTCTTCCTTTTTGCTGCCATCCTCCTCTCCTCCTTGCAGCTCCTCGCAGCGCAGGCTTGCCGCTGCTAAAACTAAACAGAGCTCCCTGATAGGCACAGCCAATCACATTGGCCATATTTGTCACATGAGGTAGGACTCCAGTAGAGAACGTAATTTAACTCTTTCTGCACCGCTGGGTGAATGAGACGTTGATAGATCGTTTTTTTTTTCTTTCTATCGGTTTTGTTTTTCTTTACTCGAAGAGATCAAATTATTGGTGGGGACAAATCAATAATCGCTGGATATTGGTGGGGACATGTCCCTTCCGTCCATGCCAAATCTACGCCCTTGGCTTCAGTTATTGCTTAACTAAAACAAATTATTAGTAAAGGTCAGTTTCTTATGATACCCCACGACCCACTGCCCATTTTTGATTTCTGCCACACTTTATTGATATTAAACACCTGTTCAATGATCCCAATCTGCTGCTTTTAAGGATAAATTGCAAAATGAATATGAGGAATTCACGAGATAATTGAAGAGATATGAGAAAAGAATATACAAATATTTTGGACGTATCAGTATTCATCAGCGTGTAAACAGAATTAACGAGAAGATATGACTCCTTCGTTGAACTACTCCAAACATTCCCAGCTTGGTGACAAATGTGGGAATGGTGTTCAAGGCTTTTACATCAATATATTATAAATCAAAATCAACCCAAACTTTATGTCATTATAAGAGAGTGGACCAAAAATAACTTTTGCTGTTATACAATAACAACCCTTTGATGTTTATGTGGCTGTGCTGTAGTCATCAAATGGTGCAACATGTGGAGCTTAGTGGTAATGTAAATAAGTTAAAGGGCATATCCTCCTTGAACAGCACAGGGATATTATATATTGTGCATCCTCACTAATGTCCAATTTTCCTCTGCCATTAAACTAGCAAAACCTAATGGTGAACCTGTTCGCCTCATTGAACAAGAGAAGTGGACTCTGATGGCTGTATAGAATCTAATCCAAGTAAGACATGCTGTAGAAACTTGATAACATCTACCTGTGTTTAGGAGGTTTATCACAATGTACACACACTACAAAGTTGATTAAGAAATCCTTTAATCCGTTCAGGGACACATTTGGCTTCACATTTATCTTCATGTCACTGAGCACCTGTTTTGTTTTTTTGTCTTTTTCGTGCATTAACACCTGCAGTGAGTGCGAACAGGGTTTAAAAACAGTGCTCAGATCATTCCTATGGACTGTGCTTTATAAATAATAATCATTTATACCTCATTGTATTTATCAGATCGCGTGCTTGGTAATCACTTTCATTTGAATTTCATGTATTTGCTTTAAGCTGTAGTGTATGTCTGCATTTGTCTTTATCACCATCGCTTTCTTCAAGTGTTGTATCAGCCTGCTAAAAATTGGAGCAAAAGAAAACACACATGCTGCCTTATTATTCAGATAAAATGATATTTTCTTACTTTTCTTATTTTATGCAACTAAGAATGTTTGATCAAAGATAAAGCTGTAAAAAAAAATCAAAGCTGATTGCAGATGTTTTAAGTTAAAAAAGGAAAAATGTTATTTTATACAGTGATTTTCGATTATTTGGTATATTAATGATCACTGAAAGCTTAGACAGTGGTCCAAAACTGGTTTTGTATTTGTAAGTTAATGATGTTTAATGTCCAATTTCCCCTTTTTGTTCCTTTTCCGGTTGTGAACATTGACTCTGTTAAATTTAAGCCCCAACGATTCTTTTTTAAGGCTTCATACATTGTAGTTTATTCTAAAGTCACAAAGTCACACAGAATTTAATGCTGGAAGTGAGTGTGGTGAAACTGGTTTATATCACAGTTATTATTTACATTATTTACAGTACAGGCATTCTTTATAGAAACAGTTCAGTGTTTGTATGTACGGAGAAAACATTTTCTGTTGTTTTGGAAAATGATACTGCAGTTGACCTTTAGCCAAAAGTCAAAATCAACAGAGCAAGTCGAACTTTGAGTCAGATGTTTCTCATTTCATTACATCAGATCCAACTTCCCTTTTTTTTTTTCTGACAGCTAGTAAATAAATAAAATGCAAGTCCTCCAGGGCTCTTTGATGCTTGTGCATGTGTCACAAGCATGGCTTTTATTTTGGACAGCATCTTTAATTAGGAAGAGGGAATGATCTTGTTTAAATAAACAGTTAAACATAATTTTACAGCGTTTTGTCTGTTTTATTGATCCATAACAAATTAATTAAGGGTAGTCCCAGTCCAAAACGCCTTTTCCAAGTGGTACATTAAAAAAAATAAATGGTAGCCATACATATAAATTCCAGCATTTATGAGTTTGTTTTTATTATTACTGCATCTGCTGCCTTGAACACTGAGTGTAACATAAGGGATTTTTGACAATTGTTTCTCGGACATGACAAAAATCAACTTAGCACTGCTCTTTCTGATATCTCCTTCATATTTTGTACCTTAAAACGTTTTTACTGCAATAAAAAGATTTGAAAGATCAACATACTTCATCGTTGCACTCTTTACTTGTTTTTTCTATTAATACGTTGCACTACTTTCTCAGTAAGTTAAGTAAGTAATAAAAATGCTGCAAAGTGACACTAAAGCTGGAGTTTTCTTCCACTGCAGTTAGACCAGTTGTACTTGCACATAATTGGAACATAAGAAAAAGCAGATGTTTTTTGTCTTTCAGTCTACAGCAACTGTTTTATCACAACTGCCTCGAATGTTCCTTAACCTGCTGATTTTTAACCTGTTCCGATGCCATGACATTCTTGTGAACCTTGATCTCTGCCTACTTTCTGGTTTTGCTTGCTGACCTACTAACAGCCTGTTTTGCATTTGTTTTAATAAATTACCACAGAGTGCTCCTGCCAACATACACAGTCTGACAAGTTACAATAAAAAAACCCAAAACAAAGGTAGTTAACTAAAGCTGCAGAACATCATTCAAAGGGACAGTCCGCTCTCCAAATCAAAATAATGGTTCCCCTCATTGTCATTCAGTGTCACTTAGTTCCATAACATTCAGCAGCACTATAGATTTTGTACATTCAACCTGGGGGCAAAAGTGGCCCTCAAATTTTTTCTCTGAAAGTTTTGAAGTAGAATAGATGAGTTGTGATAGAGGGCGATGCACACACTAACACGAATCCTTCTCCTTATATCATTCAGCAACCACACTATGTACCTTGTCATTAATATTAATGGAATATGTGGTTTCAGAATCGTGTTTATTGGCCAAGTATATGTGCAGACACATACAAGGAATTTGGTTCCGGTAGATGGTGGCTCTCAAGCACAGCAATGTAAATCTCTCTCTCTCTCTCTCTCTCTCTCTCTCTCTCTCTCTCTCTCTCTCTCTCTCTCTCTCTCTCTCTCTCTCTCTCTCTCTCTCTCTCTCTCACACACACACACACACACACACACACACACACACCTATATATACACACATTACACATGCATACACAAAGCTGTGTAAACCAACTATAAATAACTAATAAAACTTATATACATAAAATACAGAAATGAAATGAGGTGGAATGAATTCTACAGAATGTACATAAGGTGCAGTTGCAGTCTGGCAGTGTGACAGGTCAACTGTTTAGGAGGGAGATGGCGAGGGGAAAGAAACTGCTCCTGTGTTGGGTGGTCCTGGTCTGCAGGCTTCTGTACCGTCTGCCAGAGGGCAGCAGATCAAAAAGTCTGTGTCCAGGGTGTGAGGGGTCTGTGATGATTTTCCCTGCCCGTTTCCTGGTTCTTGAGAGGTAGAGATCCTGGATGGAGGGCAGGGGGGCGCCGATGATCCTTTCTGCTGCCTGTACAGTCCGCTGCAGTCTGCTCCTGTCCTGTTTAGTGGCTGCACCATACCAGACTGTGATAGAGGAGCACAGGACAGACTCAATGACCGCAGTGTAGAACTGGGTTAGCAGCTCCTGTGGAAGACTGTACTTCCCCAGTTGTCTCAGGAAGTACATCCTCTGGTGGGTCTTTTTGAGGATGGAGTTGATGTTGGTCTCCCACTTCAGGTCCTGGGAGATGCAAATGTAATCAACCCTTTTCACATTTGCAAACCTCAATTCAGTTGGGTAAATATCACAATGTTACATTGAAAAGCAGCATAATTAGTTGGATATTGTAGCGTCTAAGAATAATTCATAGCGAATAATCAGACTTCAATCTAATCCACCTGTTTTAGGGTGGAGCCTTTAGTTGTCAAACCAGAGGAAAAAGATAAAGAACCATTTGTGGCAAAGCAGATAAGACGAGAGAGGAGATCACATAGAGGCAGTCCACCAAATTATCAAGCACTTAAAGTAGCATTATTCAGTACAGACACTGGAAAATCACTCTGCCACTCTACAGAGCTGCACATGAAGCAAACTGGTAACAGAGTTGTTTCATATTAAAGTTTTCGAATTGATGCAAACCCTCCCTTTATTGCACAGACTCAGCACAGAGCATCATGTGCCACAGTTTCACACATGGAGAACAGATTTGTAGTCTGTGGCATCAATGTAGTGGCAGCCATCCTGTTGGAGCCATGTTTATAGTTAATCCTGTTAAATGCTGCCATCCATATCAATATGCTCTGTTTGCAGTGTCCACTAGCATTTTTTAAGTGTGCTACTGGAAAGCACGCAAAGCATCCATGGAACACATGAAAAACTACATTGTGAAAAATAGTTCTTGTTTTTCCAGCTAGCTTCAGTATTTCCTCCCTCATTCTTCCTGTCCTCATACAACCTCTCTGTCCTCTCCCTCTCTTCATCCTCCTCACTCAGCTACAAACTAGAAAATAACAAAAATATAATCTTATGATTATAAGAGCAAGTGGGGGATCCACAGTCGACAACAGGACAAAACACTGCGTTATGTGTTATGGGAAATCATCAGAATTGAATGTGGGTGAAATAGAAGCTACAGCTTTATAATAATTGAGAGAATTTGACTACATATCAACTCTTACCCGCTGCTTTTTGCTCTGTCTTTCTTTGCTCTCTCCCCTCCTCTCTCTGTCTTTGTGCCGTCACCCAAAAGTTAAATATTACAGTGAATAAAGATAATGACATTTACGAAGGTGGGTAGTAAAAATCGCTTTAATGAATACCTGGAAACGATGGAGGAAATGAAATACACTGATTTCCAAGTGATGGGTTTGAGTGTAAGCTGAAACTTTGTGTGAATCAGGTGGAAAATTTCTCCTCTCCGTTGATCCTTTAATCAGCATCACTGTGTTCAGGTGTGTATGAGCTTTTAAATAGCCTAGCCGGAGTGTCGGGCCAGTAGGTGATTTGACTAAACTCGTTTCCTCCTTTCATTCAAATTCGAAAGCGAGAAGTTGAGCTGGACAGAAGTCAAAACTAACTTTGGCAGTTACAGTTAAACCCGAAGGGGCGTTTAATCCGAGGCACCGACTTATAATGATGAAGCGTGGGGCAAGAAAAGGCTACAAATAGCGATGATTAGGAGCGGTAAGAGCAGTTTTCTCTGCACGCTCACCACACCTCACTCATAAATCAAACAATTTTACGTTTGTTGTTTATACACCAGCGCATGCACTGGGCAGAACGACTTGTTGTAGAGGTTTTACACATCGAGAGGGGTTTAAGACAAATTCGGCGTTGTGTAAAGTTGTGACGCAAGAACTGATCGTTTCTGATCTTTGCTGTCTTTTAATTCCCACTCCAGCTGTTTTACATGACGTAAATGGTGTCATCGTTTTATCCTCTTTATGGTTAAAGAGTCTGTGTTGATTTTGTTGTTGATGAAGATTCAAGTTTTGTTTTGGTTTTCTGAGCTTTATGCCCCACTTAACTCTTCACTTAACACCTTGTTGTGGATCATCTTTTCCATCTTGAAAACTTAGCCTACTGCAATAAAAGAAAACATCTGAAATGCCGCAACAATATTTATATGTATCCATAGTGATTAACTCATTTTGGGAGTAATTTTAAAAACGCCACACAGACTGTGACTTTTGTGACGCATTCATATTTGTGTCCACTGTTTTAGGAAATGCCAGTCTTTATGTAAATAGGAAAAAATGCTAACCTCATAGAGGATGACTCATGTAAAAGTTTTTCTTGGAGTTTAGTAACATGTTAGAGCATCTGAGGTGATTCCTGCTCGGTGTGCTTTAGACTGTCACAGCGAGGAGGCCGGTCTTATTTTGCATGACATTTGCCTTTTGTAAATAAACCGGACAATGCAAATTTCTGTGCAGTTGGACACTCTGTGGAACGCGGCTCTAGCACCATGTTGTTTATTAAAACACAGACGGTAATTCAGTTTTACGTAAAGGTATGCAAACCAGTGGAAACATGTTGCCAGTTTAATACAGAGCTGATGTGAGAGAACCACGGGAGGAGGTAAGCGCTTTGTTTGGTTTTTAATGTTGACTACTAGAAATCCTTAGTTTTGAAAATTAAAAACTATTCCAGGTGTCTTGAGCACCCTATGTATAGTTTAAAGCCCTTTGTGTCCATTTCAGACTGTGAGGTCTTAAAGATCAAACGTGTGGTCAAAAGTTTGGTAGAGAAGTGTATGTGGACTTTGTGTTTGAGAAAGGATGAATGTGACTGTAGAAGTGTGCTTTGCCTGCAAAGGCAAGCTGAAATGGCTTCAGTGGAAAGCTTTTTGTGCTTTTTGTTGCATTTTGAATGCGCAAACTGTCAGTTGTTTGTCCTTCTCTGTAGTTTCTAAGAAAGTGGCATATTTTTTTTATGCACAGGCAGTTGGAAATTGGCAGTTTTAAAATAGTCTAATGTAATTTTATGCAGATCTGATGTTTTAAGGAGAAGCACTCGTGTCTGTTTCACCAGCAGCAGCACTGATATAGGTGAGCAAAATTGTTAAGTGCCCACAACAGCCATAAATATGACGTGTAAGCTACTTCAGCCTCTTGATTGCAGTATTTAAACAATAGTATCCAGTACACATTTATGCCCCTTGATACCTCGCTTCTTGGGTCACAGTTGGTCTTTCAGTTTAAGAGGCATTAACACAAAAACATTTTTTGGCCAGCTGAAAAACTCCAGCTGTGAGTACTTCGGAATCTGGAGTATCTTGTCAGCTGAGACACTCTGGTTGCTATGTTACAAAATATCCAGTCGATATTACAAGTATCTGACTTTGACCTTGGCTGTTGCTCTGCTGGTAGACCCACACTGAAGAAAATGTCCAAATGTTATTTATATTATAAATTATATTAAAAAGATATTAGTGTAGGGCAGGGAACATTGACATCAAACTGGGAATAACTTTATTTTAATGGTTCACAGATGGGAAATGTTAATGTCAGTGTTTAGTTTCAATTGAGGCTATAAGATTTAATAGTTGTAGTTTTGGTTATTGACAGTGTGTTTCCTTTTTAGAGTGTGGAAAGGGTGTGATGATCTGAAGATTAGGGAGCAGCATCATCCCTCTGTCCAGTCTGTTAATCCACAACTGATGCGTCTCGTCCCTGGTTACCGCTGAAGGCTCAGGCTTCATCTCGTTGCAGCTTTGTTGTTCCTGTGTTGTCAGCTTGTCAGCGCGTCAGCACATGAGACATGAATCCCTACGGAAATGAATATCTTGACTCTCATTTGAGTGGCGGCGCAGCATCTCGCTCTCAAAGTTCACCCCAAGAATTGGCTTTAGCTCCGTCGTACGATCAGTCTTCTCCAGTCATGCGCCCAGATAATAGTTCTGCTACAGTTTCAGGCCACAACTTTCCTCCACACGAGGCCTCATCAGACCAAGAAGGTCCCCAAACCCTGGTCCGATCACCAAGTTCTACAGTCCAGCTTCCAGCCTCAAATCCAGACTTCGGTGTTGGAGCCAGGTCTCAGTCTGATCTGGCATCAGTCTCTACTCCAGAACCTGGTTTCACAGCAAATCCCTACTCTGCGTTTGGCACCCCGTCTTCATATCAGGTCTCTGTGATCATCCCCTCCCCAGACCTCCATCCCATTCCCCTCCCAACTCAGTGCTCTGAGGAAAACTATCCAGACCTGGAGTGCGCCATCTGCTTCAGTCAATTCAACAATGTCTTCCGCTGCCCCAAGATGCTGCAGTGCAAGCATACGTTCTGTCTGGAGTGCCTGGCTCGCATGAACGTCAAGTCGACCGAGCCCAACGCCATCCAGTGTCCGTTGTGCCGCAGCTTTACACCCTTGCCTTCCCTTGGCCTGCCAAAACTGGCCACAGACTCAAATGTTTTGTCTTACCTTCCAGCTGCTATGCAGAGAGTGTACAGCATCCGTTTCCTCCGCAGCAAAGGGAAGCTGGAGGTCAAAAGGTCAGTGAGGGTGAAAGCCTTCTCCTTGCCTTTTTGTTCAAGTGGTTCTTTGAAAGTTCGAATGTTTCCTTACTGGAATTCAAAGGAAAAACTGAATAGCAGGAATATTTTAATACTCATATTAATCTTAATCTTGTTTTGGAGTGAAATCAACAAGTCATGCTGTTTATCAGAAATGTATTTTACTGGTGATAGTAGAGCTGTGAAATTGGGTCGGAGCAATATATCAGTTATTAATCAGCAAAAGGTGTGCGTATAGATGGATTGTGTATATTTTTTTTCTAAATATTTTTGCACTGGTAACGGTGCACAACTAAAGTTTTTTTGAATAAATGCATAAAACATTTAGTTTGAATTTATTTAATTTTTGTTTTTAAGGTCAACTGACGGACAGCGGCGGTGGCCTCGGCAGTCGCTGACGTCTCTGAGATCCATCCACCGCTCTCTGGATGTGGGCATTCCCAGTGGGAACGCAGAAGGTCACGGTCAGTCACGCGGCACTGTGTTCAGACTGACGAGTCACCCGGTGTGTCGTGCCTTACTCCTAACATCTGTGGTGATGATGATGGTGCTTCTGACTGGTGTCATTATCTTCCTCCTCACCTACCGCAAATGACTGAGTGACATCTTGTCCTGTAAAGTCTTATAAAAATTGGTGACATGTCACTTTAAAAAAAACCCAACATTCTCCTTAATCACACGAAGTAACAGCTTTTCCTGCTGCTATTTAAAAACTGATCCAGTTGTGCAATAAACATCACTATTTGAGGCTGTGTTGGATTAAACAGCTTATAACTAGCCAATGGCCTTCAAAGCGAAGAGCTCCTTTTTAAATACAAAACTGCAGAAACTGGATAAAGACAACTGAGAAACTAGAAGAAGGTGGACTTAATTGTGAACATAACACTTCAGCTTCTAATAACTGCCCAGGTATCTCTTCTTGTTTTATTCCTTAGTTTTACAAACTATCAATGGACTTTTATCCGCCTCACCTGTGCCAAAGGCTGTACATGATCAGCTTGCTGTTGATAACTTGATTAACATAACATCTTGTTGTTCAAGCCATAAATGGTCAAGAAATGACAGTAGTGGGAAAGAAAGCAGATCAAGTTGATTTTCATTGTAGCACTTAAAACCATTTTTGCAAATCTTTGTCTTGATGTTTTTAAAAAAAGCTTTATATTAAAGATGAGGGATGACGCACTAAGAGCAAAAACTGGTTGTCAGGTTCAAAATGATTGTTAAAGTCTTCATGGCTTACATTTAACTGCTAAAAAGAATTGTTTTGCAATTTTGTTACTATCATTTAATAAGTGAGACCCATTATTATAGACTATAGTTTTGGTCTGCTTGCCTCACTTTAACTATGAGATTCTTTAAACTTACCACAAGCTATTGCCTTCTTCCTTGTTCCGCTCTGCGTACGTGTTGTTTTATTTTTTGCCCCCCCTCTTCGGGAAACTTTGAGCACTTTAAAAAGGTGAAACCTGAAGTGTGAATGTTGCACGTTGGATTCATACGTGTATTGCTAACAAGAGGTTTCATTTAGTTGGAGCTGCGGCTTGGGTTTCATGCAAATGACCTGAACCGCAATTTGCGCACATTGCATTTTCATAAATGCTGGGTCATTTTTGTGTTTTCAGCATCACCACTGTAGGGTTTTCCATGCACGTAGTTTTACTTTAATGTGTCTAGGGTTCGAGATATCTGCTGCTTAATTCTTCATAGCCACAATGGAATGACTTGAAGGCTTATCCATTTATTTTTAAATCTGTATCCAGTTAACTCTTCTCCTCTTTGACAAGGAATTATTTTTTTTAATGCATATTTGTTTTTCTATTCTGTCAGTACTATGAACTAAACTGTTAGAAATTATCCAAGGATATGCAGCTCGCTTTTGAAAAGGCAAAACGGGGGTATGTGGGTAAAATCTCCTTTAAATGTGTGAACTTTGGGTTTGCATGTCATATTCTGTTACATTCAGCAAGCGGCTGAGCTGTGGGATGTTGCCCCAATATACGAAATATTTGCTCTAATACTGCAGATTCTCACTCCAGTTGATATTATATTAATCTACAGCTCTGGCATCAAGCAAAACCTGTTGTAAAACTATTTTGACTTGCAAATCAAAGATGAAAATGCTGCTTTTTTTTTTGTTTTTGTTTTTTTTGTTTTTTTCCTTCAGCCATGCCTTCTAAAATGTACACCCAAAAACCAAGTTTTAACTGCAGATTCGAACAGTTGGTTATGACTGACAGCGAGAATATATTTCAAAGTTTACCATCCTATTTTCCTGTTTGTTTGTGGGTTTTTTTTTTTTGTTTTTGTTTTTTTTTTTTTTAAGTCTTTCAGGTTCTGTTGTGATTAAATTGTCAAGTGAAAAATAAATGATTTTATACATTTTATGTAACTGTTTAGGGAAAGCTTGCAATACCATTGTTTGGCTTGTGATATTAAAATAAATTTCTTGTTTTTAATTTGCCATTGTCCTTATTATGCATTTATTATATTATTTTAAATACAAAAAAAATTTTTGGTAATTTTTTTTTATTTTTAAAGCTTGGTTTGTTTTTGGCTATTGGCTATTTGAACATGCTTTTTAGGTTAAACTCTAATACTAGGTTCAGAAAACATTTGGGATTAAGGTGTATACAGAGCACAAAGTATCAATTACACTTTGTAATCTACTGTATAATAAGTAGAATATTAGAGAGAGAGAGAGAGAGAATGAATCACACTTGAACTCACTTTTTACACTTTTAAATACTTGGATTGCTTGAATTTCAACAAAAACTTAAATAAAATGAAGGCCTTCTACATCATGCAGTAGTGACCCAAAGTGTTGCTAAAACAGCTCACACACCCCAGAAGTTTGAATGATTTCTACACTGTAAAAAAAAAAAAAAAAAAAAATCCTGTAGTGAAATGGAAAATGTCCTGGTAATTTTCTACTAGTACATTTTTTTTTTTTTTTTTCTTATTGTTTGTTTGTTAACTTCCTTAAACCAAACACTTTTCCATAAATGATAAAATGGAAAATTCTGTACATTTACAGTATACTCTGTACTATTTACGGGCATTTCCTTCAGCTATAAAACAGAAAATTCCATTTATTCAAAGTATATTTTCCGCTAATAGAAAAATCTAAAGTTCTGTTTATATTACAGGCAATTCCTTTCACTGTAACTCATTAAATGTACTTCTTTATATCCTTAACCATACATTAATATACAATTATGACCTAATACAACATTTGCTAAAAAAAATTTGAGCAAATTTAAATTGAAACTCAAATTGAAACTTTTTAAATTAATTTGTGCTTAGTACACAACATTGGTAAGTAAAATATTCTTTATTCTCCTCAGTTCAAAAGTATACTAAAATATAATGATACCATCCATCTCGTCATAAAATGACTAAGGAGCTAATACATGAAAAAAATAACTTTTTCCCTTGAAATCAGGTTGTTCTCATGTGTGTTTGGAGAGCCGGTCACATGACAGCACAGGATTTAAACTGAATAACAAATAAAACGTATTTATTCAACTCACAGACCATGACAACAAAAATCAGGGTGTCAATTTTAAAAACATTTACTGAGGTTAACTTAAAGCGCTGAATTATTTATGTTGTCATTTCAATTCAGTTCACTTCGATCTGTAAGGTGCCAAAGAAAATGAAATGGTCTTTTTAAGGTGTTTCTTTACAGTAATACACTGTAAAGTAACCTTACGTTACATGTATTAAAAAGAAAACCCCAACAGAAAAACCCCTCTGAGTAAGCACTAGGCGACAGTGGGGAGGAAAAACTCCCTTTTAAGAGGAAGGGGCTTGAGCACCTGCCCTTTTCTTGAGGCATTTTTTTTTTCTTTTCTTTAATGTGTGTGAGCGTGTTGAGTCCTGCCTGTGCCCCTCAATAATATTTAACTATTAATCACAGTTTTGCTGAACATAAGGATCTGGCTTGCATCAGTCACATGACTTCCATTAACCAATGATCGCCCTTGACGCTGGTTACGAGCCCGGAACGAGCTGGCAAAGAGCACGCGCATTTCTTGCCATCTAAGCGGTGCAGAGCTGCAGGAGAAACAGAAATTAATTGGGAGACGCAGACTGATGCAACAAAAACAGTAAGTGGGGTATACAATGTAGACTATAGACTGTAGCATACAGGAGTATTAGGTTATTATTGGTCAGTTGTCTTGTGACAACTGATGAACTGAAACAAATGAGCGCGCTGTGTGTGTAACAGCGCAATAAACATCTGTCCTTTTATTAACTGCACAAGTAGTGCTGGTCATAGCTGCTAGCTCACTGAGTAAGGGTGCCATTGGGTCTGTAGCTCTACCGTTTTAGGGAACATATTTCATTTTAAAGTAAGTTACAGGGATTTTCCTGCCTTTCTGGAGGACTTATATTTCACTAAAAACGATCTAATATGCATATGCACATAATTATGGATTATTGCAATTATGATATTAAAAAACACTATTAAAAAAAATACATTAGGAAACAGATTATATTAGATTTATATTTCAAATATGACAAAATCCCGATTTTACAGCAGCAAAATTATTGTATCACTACAGTTTAAACATTTAATAAGCTTTCTGCCTGCACAGAGTGGATAGTGAAACTAATTCTATCATCATTAATACATTATTTTATATTAATTACTTTATTTTTTTATTCTCATTACTGTATTATTATAGCAACTAGGAATAAATAAGAACGGAAGTATTCTGGATAAGCACCATGATGCAAACTTGTGACCATAGTATATACAGTATTCTGGAGAAGGTGTAAAATGTCACTGTATTTGCATGTGTGTGTGTGTGTGTGTAAGCATGTTTTATGTTTTTAATTATTACACATAATATAACATTGTCCAGATATGCCCTGTAAGGACACGAGGAGGAAATGGTGGCAAAAGGAGCTGTGTGAGGCAGTGGATCCCTCAGCAGTTGGATTAAAAAGAGCACAGGTCACAATAACACATGTACCAGTTTTTGCGTTGCAGAGGTATTTAAGTATAAAAACAATAATAAACACAATTGCAATGTTTTGGTTCTATAACATTATTCTATCATTACTTTATTATGGATTCGGTGCAAGAGTTTTTAAATGTGGATAATTAAATAATAGATTAATGCAATAGCAAATTGTGCCTTGTTCTTAGTTAAATTTGTTGCTTTATGGTTCCAAAAACTCCAAACTCCAAAAAACACTTGTTTAATCAGATACCATCTTTCCTATGGACTTTTTACAGTCTACAGTCTTAGATCAACACAGCCCTGCCCTCCAGCACTATCAGCAGCAGGAGCAGCCGCAACCCCATCAGGTCAAATATAGGCTAGGTTTGCTTTGCATTGTCCCCACCTGATGACAGTGATATAGTATGATGGGATTTCATATTAGAGTCTTGATTAATGTGGGTTGTTGTTATTCAGCCTGGTTCTATGTGCCCCTTTTTAATTTTGAGAATCTGCCCCTTTAAACATCTCTGCACGGCCCTGACTGGCTGTTCTAATTGCATGATTATGAGAATGTTCTCTCCCTTTTCCCACTTTTTGCAAAGAGATTTGTAAACTAGCTTGCTGAGGTTTTTAAAGTTCTCCAATGGGACTTTAACATATTCATCTTTGATTTCTGCCCAGACTTTACTGGTAAGCCAGTTGTGGATAGCTTCAAGTCTGTCTTGGGGGGTGAAAATCCCTGCCTTGTCAAGAAGACGCATAACTACTTACTCAATACAGATTTCCACAGAAAATCGGTATTTTTCTTCTTTTTCACATGACTCAAATTGACACGTGTCTGTTAATGCCAACAGGTGTTGTTTGAATACTAAAGTAACTGTAGTGTCAATCAGTGATTCATCTAAATTCATTAAACCCAAAATATCATTATTCTCAAAAACACTCAGGTTTTCATAGAGATCACTGAAGATGCCCTTGGCAACATTTTCCAGCACTTCCGGGTTAGTGTTCTGGATTTCAGCCCCGACTTTCTCCAACAAACGTTCATGCAGAGAATCAGAAGGGGGGGTCACTGATATTTTAGCAAACTGTGAAAGTACAGTTTGAATAAGTATGGTCAGCCATATTTTATCCTCAGAATTGTTTTCAATTGGCACACTGCTTCATGTTTAACAGAGGATTTCTGTAGGGTTGAAGTTTTTTTTTCCACAGAACGTGTTTCTGCTTTTAAAGAACTGGATGTATTTTCAGAAGACAGAACAAGTGTTATCTGAATATAGAAACGATCGTTTCTTGGTGTTGTTGGTCTAAAACCATGGCGGCAAAAACAGCATGATCTGGAATAGCCAGATGTCAGAGAAAATGACTGTTTTTACATTTTGACTACGGTCTTCTGTGATTTTTATTTCTTTAGACTCCACTTCAGGGCAGAGTTTGTCAAACATTTGTACCTTGAAAGTTTCACCAGGGAGGAGCACTGCTTTTTCTTTGGCCTGTAAAATGACTAGAGATTTACCGATCCGATATTACGTATCGGTATCGGTCCGATACTGACGTAAATTACTGGATCGGATATCGGAGAGAAATAAAAAATATAATCCGATCCATTAAATATCAAAAAAGCAGCTCACAAAACTTGCGACATTGCGTAACTCAGCTCATAACCGTAGCATGTTGGAGCAGTGTGCAGTCACCTGATAGATCGGCTGTGTGTATTTGTAGCCTTGCTAGCAATCCGGCATTTCATCTCCGAGGAAGTTATCCCAGAGAGAAGTAAAGCAAGTGTGTAAGTTCATCTCTGAATGTTTATAAAGCGTTCCCACGTTAAGCTTAACAACCCATATATGGAGTGACTGCCAGTGGCGTGTCTAGAAAATTTTTGTTGGGGGGGCCTGGTAGGGGCACAGATTTGGAGAAGGGTGGCAGATGTAATTTGCAGATAATGTTAAAAAAAAAATTCTACCAACTGTTAACCATAATTCAATAACCCTGTAAACCTAATAACTGAATGCGCTTTTAACTCTTATTAGAATGAGATTTTAACCACTACGGTGCAAAGTTTTTAGATACTGCGTTGATGAAGTAGAAAAGATACAATCAGTGCTTTGTCAGTGTTTACTCAGCATTCAAGGACAGCAATATTTGCATAGTATTTTTACTGGCATATAGTGCACATATGTTTTGGGCAAAAACATTTTTGAATATTAAAATACGAACATTTTTAACATACAACTGGCAAATTAGCCAATGCAAAACTTTATCTGCCTATAAAAAAAGAAGATAATCTTCTCACAAACTGGTGTTTGATTTTGAAACAGGAAAAAAGTGGGGAAACAAATGAAAAGACTAACATTTGAATAAAACCTGAAAGCAAGTAAATACTTTCTATGCTGCCTTATGGTAAACTTTGGTAATATTGATGTATAAAGAACAACACTGGCTGATGATGAAATACAGTCAGCTGGCATGGTGACACTGCCAGTATTAACCTGCAGGGCTGGACTGGGACAAAAAAAATCAGGCATTTTGACTAGAGACCGGCCCACCAGGTATTAAAGCCATAAAGCCTTTGAATGAAAACGAACGCTGTTGTGACAGTGATGTACACTGTCTTGTTGGTATATGTATGATTTCTACAAATTTTACGTCAGATAAAAACTTTGTTCGCAAGATTCAGATATTTAATAAAAGCTAGATATTTTAAATGAGAATAAGAAAGAAAAGTATTTCTTTGTGCCCCCCTTTCCCTGTTAATGCCCTACCTGGCCCCCTGGCATAACTTTGCTAGACCCGCCCCTGCACAATTACCAGCTGTCAGCTACTTAGAAAAGGATCCTGGTGTTATTTGTCTCTTAGAGACAGTTCATAACTTCCCTTCAACTCATTCATGTCACCTAAAAGGTAAACCTGTTTCTCCATCACCTGTTCAGCTCTGATGATTCAGTAAGGACATCTCCTGGTTTCATCTTCATGTTTCCCTCTGACCAGATATACAAACCCATATCATGACCAGCAGCTTTTACAGGGAGTGCAGAATTATTAGGCAAATGAGTATTTTGTCCACATCATCCTCTTCATGCATGTTGTCTTACTCCAAGCTGTATAGGCTCGAAAGCCTACTACTAGTGATGGCCCGCTTGAAGCTGACGCTCCGGAGCGTGTGTCGAAAAAAACAACACACTGGTTCAGAAGCACTGTGTCGAGGCTTGCTTCGTTTGGCAAAAGTCACGTGACCAGTGACGTCCGAAGCTTCATTACGCACGTAACTGCTTCGGTACCTGATTCAAATGGAACGAAGTGAATCATTTGCGGGATTTGTGGAGTGTTTTGATGGTGACAGATAGCGAACCACTGATCATTCTACTGAGAGATTTGGTTCTGTTGTGTGGGAGTATTTTGAGTTGATTCTGGTCAATTGGGTGGGTTGTGCAGCTTTGTGTTCTGGCTGTTTGCTTTTGTTTTGTGCGTCTTTATTTTATCTGAAAACGGGAAAAACTTGAAATGTCAAAAATCTGCTTTTCATTATATAAATATCATTAAATAACTTCCATTTGACTCGTAACATTTAATGTTATAAAAAGATATATTTTCTTTAAAAAAATAATCTTAAAATGTTAGTCTACAAAATGTGGCGCAATTTAATTTATTTATTCTCTTTAGCTGATAGTTTGTGGAGCCATAACTGCATCTCTACCAGTTTTTCTGCACTCCAGCCTCTTCTGTGCCATGTGAAGAGATTTTCCTTAAGGCAGGAGAAATTATCTCCACGAAAAGGAACAGATTCGGCCATCGCACAGTGGAACAAATTCTCTTCTTAAATAAAAATGAAAAAGGGTTACCTTAAATGCATCATGTTTTTAATTTGCAAGTTCATGAGCATTTCCCTTTCCATTTCACAATCAATTCTACCCCTAGGTCAAAAATATACACCAGTAAAAATATGTACAGGAAAATTTCCCTAATATAATATTATTTATAAATATACCCATCTAGCGATTAACTGCACAAGTACATGGAGGCAGGACCTCACAGCAGATGCATACTCCATAATGTGTTGTACATTATTATATGTATATTATATGTAACGTGGTATTTTTCAATTATTGTATTTACCAACATCAAGAAGTCACAAGCAAAGAAAGACCACACCATGGTGCATGTTTAAACAAGGAAGGTTTACTGGTCAAAATTATTTATTAAAGAAATAAACAACATTTTTGTCACCCCAAAAAATACACGTTTAAAGCAACACAACGGCGACCCAATATCAGACAGAACTCCACTCTGTAGAGTGAGCAATCATTATGAAGCAGTCGGTTTTATTTTGTGGATTCAAGCTGCTCTTCATATTTTTGGCCACTAGATGTCACCAAAGAGGACTGTGTTGAAAAGCTTCGAGTAATGAACCGCTTTACAATACAAGCTTCAGTGCTTCAGAAAGCTTCATTTGGCCAACACTACCTACTACCAATTAAGCATATTAGGTGATGTGCATCTCTGTAATGAGAAGGGGTGTGGTCTAATGACATCAACACCCTATATCAGGTGTGCATAATTATTAGGCAACTTCCTTTCATTTGGCAAAATGGGTCAAAAGAAGGACTTGACAGGCTCAGAAAAGTCAAAAATAGTGAGATATCTTGCAGAGGGATGCAGCAGTCTTAAAATTGCAAAGCTTCTGAAGCGTGATCATCGAACAATCAAGCGTTTCATTCAAAATAGTCAACAGGGTCGCAAGAAGCGTGTGGAAAAACCAAGGCGCAAAATAACTGCCCATGAACTGAGAAAAGTCAAGCGTGCAGCTGCCAAGATGCCACTTGCCACCAGTTTGGCCATATTTCTGAGCTGCAACATCACTGGAGTGCCCAAAAGCACAAGGTGTGCAATACTCAGAGACATGGCCAAGGTAAGAAAGGCTGAAAGACGCGACCACCACTGAACAAGACACACAAGCTGAAACGTCAAGACTGGGCCAAGAAATATCTCAAGACTGATTTTTCTAAGGTTTTATGGACTGATGAAATGAGAGTGAGTCTTGATGGGCCAGATGGATGGGCCCGTGGCTGGATTGGTAAAGGGCAGAGAGCTCCAGTCCGACTCAGACGCCAGCAAGGTGGAGGTGGAGTACTGGTTTGGGCTGGTATCATCAAAGATGAGCTTGTGGGGTCTTTTCGGGTTGAGGATGGAGTCAAGCTCAACTCCCAGTTCTACTGCCAGTTTCTGGAAGTCACCTTCTTCAAGCAGTGGTACAGGAAGAAGTCTGCATCCTTCAAGAAAACATGATTTTCATGCAGGACAATGCTCCATCACACGCCAAGTCCTACTCCACAGCGTGGCTGGCAAGAAAGGGTATAAAAGAAGAAAAACTAATGACATGGCCTCCTTGTTCACCTGATCTGAACCCCATTGAGAACCTGTGGTCCATCATCAAATGTGAGATTTACAAGGAGGGAAAACAGTACACCTCTCTGAACAGTGTCTGGGAGGCTGTGGTTGCTGCTGCACGCAATGTTGATGGTGAACAGATCAAAACACTGACAGAATCCATGGATGGCAGGCTTTTGAGTGTCCTTGCAAAGAAAGGTGGCTGTATTGGTCGCTGATTTGTTTTTGTTTTGTTTTTGAATGTCAGAAATGTATATTTGTGAATGTGGAGATGTTATATTGGTTTCACTGGTAAAATAAATAATTGAAATGGGTATATATTTGTTTTTGTTAAGTTGCCTAATAATTATGCACAGTAATAGTCACCTGCACACACAGATATCCCCCTAAAATAGCTAAAACTAAAAACTACTTCCAAAAACATTCAGCTTTGATATTAATGAGTTTTTTGGGTTCATTGAGAACATGGTTGTTGTTCAATAATAAAATTGTTCCTCAAAAATACAACTTGCCTAATAATTCTGCACTCCCTGTATGGCTGTGGCTCCAGCAAACATCAGCTGATACTAGAAATTAATATTAAATAAATTCTAACAACAGCTGATCAACCTTAAAGGCGCTGCTGTTGTTTAGCGCGACATCCGCCGGTTTCCTCTTTCTGGCGCAAAATGAGCGATAAACAAACAAGAGAGAAAAGCCGATCAGCTGATCATTGATCAGTTTCATGATTGAAGTAGCAACAGGAGAGAGAGAGGGGAGAGAATGAGAGGAGAAGAAGAGGCAGCTGTGCAGCAAAGACACAGAATAACTCCAGCTTTGTGTCTTTTTGTTAATTCTAGCTAAAGTACGGGACAAACTGCGTCTCTTCTCAGCTCAATACGAAACGTGTAATATTTTCTCTGAATGAGGGACCATTCCATTTTTTAAGGAGCCATTGGCAACTCTACTAACTAACCTTATGAATAAAATAAAGTTCACTATCAGTAACATCACAGCACCCACCCAGCTGAATAGAAACTCCGTCATGCTAGCTAGTACGCAGTACAAGTTATTGTAACTGACTGTAAAAAGTCAGCACAACGAAAATGAACTCCACCTAAACTTGGTTTATATCTGACCCGGATAGACTGCAGGTCATAACTTCTTACCTGAAGTTCAGTTCACCTGACACTCGGACTGGCGGCTGCCTCGGGTCTCTCCTCCTGCCTCCCGTTTCTGTCATGCACCAGCTGGCCTCCACCACTTGCTGTTACTGAATCTGTGGAAGCTACACCATAGCCACCACCAAACAACTGAGTTATTTTTACACATCGGCCAGCATCTGGCCAATCCACCACCTCTCATTGTTCATGCCGTTACAAAAAAAAAAAAAAAAGTCATCAGCCCACCGGGCAAATGCCCGGTATGCTCGATGGCCAGTCCAGCTATGTTAACCTGTTAATCTTTCGCCGAAAAACTGTTTTCTGCGGTGCCGTCTTTCATGCTTGGCTCTCCTACCTTTGCTAATATGACGCTCATAGCGCAGAAGCCGATGCTGCATTCACTTACACTCGGATATCTGAGCTTCACTGTGAAAACATAATCGTATATTTGATATTTCATTGACTTTTATTGTTTTAGCTTTGAGGTGGCACCTGGGGTGGCCAGTCTGGTTGGGGGGGTGGCCTGTGCCCCCCCAGGCCACCCCGCTGGACACGCCACAGGCGACTGCCTCTTCTCTCTCTCTCCCTCTCCTGCTGCTACTTCATTTGTGAAACGTATTAATGATCAGCTGATCGGCTTTTCTGTCGCGAGTCCGTCTCTCTTCTTTGTGTTTGGCCCACTTTGCATCAGAAAGAGGAAACCAGCGGCTGAACAACAGCAGAATGTTTAACCTTGATAAGCTGTTGTTAGAATTTATTTAATATTACTTTCTACACCAGGATCCTTTTCTACGCAGCTGACGGCTGGTAACTGTGCAGGGGCGGATCTAGCAAAGTTTAGCCAGGGGGGCCGACAGGGCATTAACAGGGGAAAGGGGGGCACAAAGATATACTTTTCTTTCTTATTCTCATTTAAAATGTCTAGCTTTTAATAAATAATTATCTGAATCTTACACCCAAAGTTTTAATCTGATGTAAAATGTATAGAAGTCCATTACTGTATATAGTAACTGTTAAGTCTAATATACCCTAGTAAGCTATAGTACTTTTTCCTTTGGGAAGATACCATCTGTGCAGTCTGCAGTTCTGTTGAAGAAGGATGTTGAATCTATTTAATTATTCTTGAAAAATAATTTATTTCTGTGCATTTTTTTTCCACACTGCATCAAATTAAAGTTGATTACATCGATTAAGCATCATGAGGTGGAGGGTGGGGGGTGGCTCCCTATTTTTTTTTGCTGGAAGTTTGCAACCCTATTAGTTAGGTTGCTTAATATTTCTGCTAAGTACTCTTTAAAATACCAGAATAGGGAGGATGGAGTAGGTTTAAGTTTATTAGATTGATCAGTATTCCTGAACTATGAAATATTTTGGGTGCAGTGTATTTTTTACATACAGGTATAAAAGAATAGCTTTAGTGTTGTTGTTTATTTAAACTTGAGTATGAACTTATACAAAATGCAGCAAGATATTAAAAAAAACAGTTTTATTGATTAAAAACACACTATATCGTATTCATATCGGTATCGGCAGATATCCAAATTTATGATATCGGTATCGGTATCGGACATCAAAAAGTGGTATCGTGCCATCTCTAAAAATGACACCATCAATGTCTGACTGTATGGCGTAATCCTTAGGAAATTCCCAAGTTGGTACACTGATTGGATATTCTATGGCACGGTCAACTCCATCTACGGGGCTAGCTGACTGTTGCCTGCAGCACATCCACAGGTTTTTGAGTTTATTCTTGAACCAACTCCCACGTGCAATTTCAGTAGCCGTCTGCCTTGGCTTGACTGTTTTTCTGCCAGCAGTGGCAGTGACAGAGGAGACGCCGAGTGCAGGGGTGCCCTGGGAAGACCTCAAATCTCCAGCTGTCGACTGCGAGCACAGGTCCACCATGTTTCCTACAAAATTAGAGAGCTGTTCTGTGGTGATGTCGTCTGGGCGACCTGACAGAAACTCATCCCACTTCTCAGGTGTAATGTTGTTGAACAATTGGCCTACTCCTGTCATAGTCCAGATTCCTCCCAACTGTTTTGTTTTTCATTGTGTTTAAATTTCTCTTTGTTTCATGAAAATTTAGTCTGGGTTTGTTAAAGGTAGTGTTTGAAATTCTGTTAGTAGCTATAGATGCGATTCTGAAGACGTTATGCAAGTAAATGCGTTTGAACCAGATCGAAGTGGTGTGTGTGTGTCAGGCTATATATATAAATATATATATGTGTATGTATATATAATGAGAGAGAGATAAAGAGAGATAATATCCCTTGGTTGTGACGTCAAAGTGCGTTTAGTCTCGCCCACCCTAAAAGAAAAAACGAGAAACTAAACTGTTGCCTAGCAACCGCTACACACGTCTCTGGCTGAATGCCCAGAACAGTTGTTTTTTTTTTTAAATATAGGGAAACTGTAGGGTCTATACCGGGGTGGGCAACTCGCTGTGCTGGATCAAGGACACATCTAAAACTTGCAGGACACCTCCCCTCGAGGCCTGGAGTTGCCCATCCCTGGTCTATACAGTCCATCAAAGCGATGTTTGAAGTCAGTGATATGGTTGACAAACTGAAGCTTTCTGGGAAATATTAAAATAATATTAAAATGTGCTGAAACCCACACCATGTTCAAAGATTTTATTAGAATCATGTGTGTAGGCTAGATTTCAAAAGGTAACTATAAACCATCCAACCCGATCTGGAAGTGCCAAAAACAGCTTTTATCTGGTGTTGACATGTTTTCCACGTCCCTCCTAATGGCTTCGTGCCAGAGTCAGAAAGATGCATGTTAGTTTTGCTAGTAGTTGGTGCTAAATTGCCCACGGATGTGAGTTGTAAAGTGCTTAAGGAGTAAATAAATAAAAATGAATATGTACTCTATGCACTGTATGTACGTGTAGTTAAATGTGGTTTGCTAAAAGTACCTGACTGATCAGTAAGATTATAAAAGTACTAAAGACACAACTTTACGGCATCAAAAAGCCAGGAACAGTTCCAGCAATGCCTTGGTCCATGCAGATGTTAGTGTAATGTTGATAACAGACTGCTAAAGGGTTGTTTTACAAAAAAAGATGACTTCTGAACAGGGCAACAAAGTGTTAAACACTTATAAATAGAGCAGTCCATATTTTTATCTGTAGTCAGTTATGTGGCTGAAAACTGGGCAGCTGGAAAGATCAGATGTATAAGTTTCTGTTGTTATAATTTCAAGAGGAATATTTGAAACGTAAACCTACACCATGTTGCACAATTTCCTCAGAATCATCTGTGTGGGCTGAAATTAAAAAGGTAACATCAAACCATGGGGTTCGCCTGCCTGCAGAGCTTCCATTGTCAAAGGACCAAAAATTACCACCGTGTAGAGTTGGCATGTTTTCTCCGTGCTGTCTCGGGTTACTTTACCTCCCACACTCCAAAGACATGCATGCTAGCTTAGTTTTTGATCAATAATAAATTAATACAATGGATTCCAGTCTCTTTCCAAAAAAACAAACAAACAAAAAAACATGTTTACACCCTGTTACAAAAATCGATTTTGGCTTCTTTGGACAGTTTCCATTTTCAAAACTCTGCTGAGGGTGAACTGTTTTATATTTCTTCTACTTGTAATCGGCAGTAAGTGTCTACTCTTGATTTGCAAGTCTGATATTTTATTAGTTTGTTATTTAGTGATAATTAGCAAGGGAGATATCGATCAAACCCACCAATCTGATGCTCGTGATCCTTTTTTGAATGAAAAATAACCCATGCTAATAATCCTCTTTATTGTTGTACCTGTTGGATTCAGCAGGTGGAGCTGTAGCACCAACATATGAAGTAAGTTTGTGCGTAAAGAAGAGGCGTTTACACAACACCTGGATCAGAAATCTACCTAACAGGACAGATATGTCAGTTATAAAGTCAAAGGTGTAGTACTAACACACAATATGTATCTGGCCACATACAAGAGAGAAAGAATCACATGTTTCACTGATATGTTGGTTTCCACATATGTGGAAAAGTGATCAGGTTACTGATGAAAATGACCTGGTTGGGAAAGAGTCTCTGATTAAATGTGCTCAGAGGCAAAGATACCATGTACACACAGCCTTATTTACAGACTAAAAAAATACATAAATTGCTCGTAAAAAAGTTAAATTATTTTTTATTTAAGGGAATAATCAGAATTAGAATCAGAGTCGTGTTTATTGGCCATGTATATGCGCAGACACATACAAGGAATTTGGTTCCGGTAGATAGTGACTCTCAAGCACAGCAATGTAAATCACAACAATATGTAAACAACACAGTACAGACACACACACACACACGTGTGGATATATACATGTACACATGCATACACATACATACACAAACATACACAAAGCTGTGTAACCAACCATAAATAACCAATATAAATCTTATATACATAAGTCATCCCCTCTGGTTCCTTTTAATTTTTCTTTTGTTACTTCCTTTTCCTACTCATCTCAGAATAAGAGAAATACATTTATGTCTCTCTAATTTTCAGAGGAATATTTGAAAAGTAAACCCCCTCCATGTTACATGATTTCCTCAGAATCATCTGTGTGGGTTGGAATTAAAGAGGTAACTTCAAACCACGAGGGTGCCTCCAGGGAAAATGAACCCAGTGTGAAAGTAGTGGGTTTCTGTGGTATTTTCCCTGTGTCTCCTTAAGGTACTTTGACTTCCTCCCACAGTACACATTTATGCATGTCAGCTTAATTAGTGATTTTTGATGATCTGGCCATGACTGAATCACATGAAATTCTTTAAAAGTACGTAATTAAGGGTCATCGTGGCTCAAGAGTTGGCAGTTCGTCTTGTAATTGGAAGGTTGCCGGTGCGAGCCCTGCCTCGGACAGTCTCGGTCGTTGTGTTCTTGGGCAAGACACTTCACCTGTTGCCTACTGGTGATGGCACGATATGGCAGCCTCGCTTCTGTCAGTCTGCCCCAGGGCAGCTGTGGCTACAACTGTAGCTTACCTCCACCAGTGTGTGAATGTGAGAGTGAATGAATAGTGGAATTGTAAAGCGCTTTGAGGGTCTTGAAAAGCGCTATATAAATGCAATCCATTATTAATTAATGAATAATCCAGACTTCACAGCATTAAAAACATTTTTTGCGTGCAAAAATCAGCTTTACAGTTCTTCCACTGCTACACCTTCATGACTGAAATGGCTTAAAGCTGAAACAAAGCTTTAGAAAGCTGAAGCAATCACCTGCTCAGGACGTCTTATCAGGGTTAATTGTTTGAAAAGTCTCCACTCAAACACGTGATGTGAAACAAAGTGTCTGTAGTTTCTCACAGTGAGTCTGCTGCAATGTCCTTTATATGTCCTGTATGACTGTGTGGGTGTGTGTGTGTACACAGGTGTGTTAAGAGGTGATTTCGTACTTGATATCAGTGCACACACCTTAACAACACCTTGAACAATGAAACAACCTTGTAGCCATAGAGACCAGTCATCCACCTGTCAGTCTTGCAAGATCTGAAGGGGAAAAAAATCACAGATACATAAGAGCGACTAAATCCAGGTTGGTGCTACATGCCCTGTCACTACCCTGAGCTCTACAGCATCAGCTCATACAGCTCATACAGTGCAACACCACAGCAGCTTGGTTTGGTCAAAGGTCTATTCTGAACCAGCAGAGGTCACTATCACTTTTCCTGTGATGTGTCATGGCCTGACACGGTGAATGATGGTGATCCAAAGCACTTATTATCAAAAAAGAGAACAACAAAAGGAATAACATGCAATGTGGTGAGGATGAGCTGGAATACATTTCAGAATGCAATGATGCAGAGGTATATAATCAGGCCCATCACATTTCTCAGTTTCTATACCCTTGAGTCCTTCCTTTACCTAGTTACCTTATGCGGAGACACAAGGAGAGAGGAGCTGAAGCAACAAGTACAATCACGTTAAACACCATGCTTTTGTAGCGATCACTTTTAAGAAATGTCAATTAAACAATTAAACTATATATCTTTAATTGTATTCAGAAAGTGACCTAGTGCTGCTGTATGGCATCATTCTTATGTATTTAAGTATATTCATTCATGTGTTCCTGCTGTGTTGTAATTTCTTAGTAAAAGACTAAGTCTTAGTAAGCAGACTTCTGTGAAGGATAAGTCTGTGCATCTTCACTCTCAGTTCCTCTTTCATGCTTAATAGAAATGAGATATTCTTGATGACAGTGCACTGAGATTGATTTTCAGGTCACATAGGGGAAGGCAGAAAGGAGAGGAGATAATAAACCACGCAAGCAGAGATACAAAACAAAATAAGTAAGAATAAGTGATTGCCCGTATTTCATTAGACCCACACGAAAAATCTGCTGTGATGCACATTTCAACACCTCATTAATGACTGTCCAACCAAGAGGGATGACCTCATCAGTAACAATTTTCTCAAGGAATTTCAAAGGAACTGCAGGAGGAAGTGAACCAGGTCACCATCAGTCCATGTCGGTTCAGGCCAGGGTTTTTGGTTGGGTTCAAGTTGACACAATTTGAACCAAATAGAAAAGAGACACAGTTGATATATAAGGTTTTGTAGTAACATTTTGCTTCCAACATTTAATTTTTTTCCAACTTCAACGTACAGCAGACACAAATGTGCAAAAAAGAGAAAAAAGTTATACAAATAAAAATACAATAAGAAGCTTTTCATCCCCACTTTTCTTCCAGGTGTTTCCTTTTTCAACAATTTATATTTTTCTAACTTCCCTCTGAATCTATTATATATTTTTACAATGCACTGTTTGCCTTCAATATAAAGACCCATATAATAAAGAGATAACAGTTTCACTCAGTAGCTGCTGGAACAGTCTGACATTTTCTGAAAGCGAGGACAGGAGAGGACAGCAACATTTCTTTGGTGCGTTGACCTCATTCAGAACACTTTCATTTTTCTGCCCAACACACACACACACACATACACACACACATTTTGTTTGTATGATAGAAGGCTTGTTGTTGACGAAGGACGAAAGAACATCCACATTGTCTTATGATGATTTGCCTCTTTCCCAGGATTCCATGGTGTACGTGGGCACGTAGGCGGGACTGGATGGTCAGCTAGTCTGGTTTTCCTCAGAAAGAAAAGGTCTGATGCCACTAATGGGAGCTCCACAAAGGAGAAAACTGCTTTTGTTACGTTATAGTTAATATTCTGTGTAATTGGATACAATTAACTAATTATTTGGCACTGGATCCATCAGAGTTCTATTGCATAAACACTTAAATTAGTTTTGAAATTTCTTGAATGAAGTGTTTTTAGCAACGTGATTTGCTTTATTAACTATTATCAAATAAGCGGGATTCAAAGTTAAGGTTAAGAAAAGTAGGTATCACTGATAGCATTTCATTTAGAGTCTAAACAATCAGCCTTATTAAAGAGTAAAGCTGTGGTTTGATCAGATCTGACTTACAGTAACAAAAAAACGCCACATAGTCAGATGTTAATTCAAATTTCTAAACTAATTTGTCCCCTTAATCATCTGATGATTAATACACAACCATTCCTGGTCATATGGACACCAGGCATGGTTGTGACTGTCCTCGTGTCCACAGTCCCCTGTGTCTCCTGCACAACCTTCATTAAAATGTGAGAGCCCCCACCACCCAACCAGTTGCTGCACATGGCTGACCCTCCCTGAGCCTTGTTCTGCAGGCAGTTTCTTCCTGTAAAAAGGGAGATTTTCCTTCCCACTGTCGCCAAGTGTTTGCTCAAAGTGGATTGTTTCAATCTAGGGAATTTCTCTGTATTATTGGAGGGTCTTTACCTTAAACTGTCTTGAGGCAACTGTTGCTGTGATTTGGTGCTATATAATACAACAGAATTCAATTTCATTGAGTTTGTGCTAAAGAAAAACTGTGGTGAAGCACAGACAGGCGGCTTATTTGGGCAGTTTTCTAATATTTTTTTTTATCAGCTATTTAAAAACAGCGATTTTCAGTCATGGAGGCACCTGTACCTGCTGTTGTTGGGAGTGTTCAAGATCCATGCTTGGGTATGGTTGTGCCAGTCATATTGATGCCAAGTGTAGTTTCAATGTAGATATCAGTGAAAATAAAGAAAACTTGGCTTTGACATTCAGAAAAAGTAAAATTCTGCCCTTACTCAAGCTAAACTAAGTTTTTTCTGATTTCTGGCAGAAAATTAGCAAATTCATAAATACCCCGATGTAACAAAAGCAAACATTTGTGCAATGTATGGTTTTACTCATTATATACATGTTTTATTTCACATATATTTTCCATTTTTTTTAAAGATTTTTAAACTGTTTTATTATAGTTATGACTGTCTATTTCCATGAAGACTGTGTGTGAATCATAATAAACTCATACTGCTTAAAATGCACTGGCTTTTGGATCCAGAATGTAACTGTGAGGGGAGAGTGACCTTCTGCAAGAAAAACACTGTTGAGCCAGTTTATTAAAAACAGATGTCTATGCTATTAATTATGTCTATGTGTGCTGCAGAAAAACTTGTAAAACCCACAAGTGTATCAGAGCCTCATGACTTGTGTACGTGTGTGTGTGTGCGTGTGAGTATGGATATTCCAGACTGGCCTCAACTTCCTGTTTGACCTAAGTCAACAGACTCACACACACAGCTGTCACACTGCTGCTACGTCATGTTGCATCACTCTCCAACACTCACTGCTGCTGACCATTCGATGTGCTTTCCTGTGCACTCAGAGTCACCTAGGAATTTTTTTATAGTGAAATCTGAGGCTGTGTGCACTTTATCCAGTCGTGAAATCGCACTTTGGCGAAAAAATAAATGGAGGTACTTGCAGAGGTAGCAGCAAATGTATGCAGGCCAAAATAGTTTAAACAGTGTACACCATGTGAGATTTTTTAATAGCATAGACAGGTTGTCGTCTGAACTATCAGCTTATGTGGGCTGCCGTGATACATACCAGTATGATTAAAACTTCAACAGTGAGGTTTAATTGCCAGATTTGGATGATGACTATACCTTGCAGATTATGACGCATGTGGGAATAAAACTTAATCATGAATAATTCCTGCGACGAACACTAATGTTTTTCTTTATGTGGACATTACCTGACATACAGTTGTGGACGTGTTAAGTGCTTAAACGTGCTCTCAAGTGAGTATTTAGTACACAAATACATCAGCAGTTACAGCAAATGCAGGAACAGAATTCTAGGTTTTTTATTTTCTTGCTGGATTTGGGTTCTGCAGACTGTTTAGGTGGAGGGTCCTTCTTCTGCATGAGTGCCCTGAGAAGCCGGGTCAGATGGGTTAGACTTATCGTCAGAGGCTGCGATTGATGCCTTGTGACAGCCGGGTTTCCTGAGAGATTTATAAAGAAGCATAATGAAACAAAATCCAACCGCACAGTTTCTTTTTTAGCACTTCTAATTCTTAGAAGCACAAAAGTATTATTGAGAACTGACATCACAACCAACAACCTAATTAATCTCACACTCCTTTTACTTCTGTTTTTGTCCTCTACCCACTCCAAAACCATACTGAGGATGTTGAGCTCCCTAATGCTCCACTTTATTCCCGTTCGTAAGAGTTTTTTCTCAGCAAACGGCTGCCTGCTGAACTTGAAACTGAACAATGATGATGAGTCGTCTCTATTTTCTGAGGCGGCTGAGGTCCTTCAACATCTGTCGGACAATGCTCAGGATTTTCTATGAGTCGTGGCTAGTGCTATTCTCTATGCTGTTGCATGCTGTGGGAGAAGGTCGAGGGTCGCAGATACCAAAAAAAGACTCAATAAACTGATTGCCCAGTAATGTTGTGGGGATGGAGCTGGATTCCCTTAAGGTGGTGTCGAATGTTGTCCAAGATAAAGACAATGTTGGATAATACCTCCCACGCACTCCATGACATGTTGGCTAGCCACAGGAGCACGTTCAGTGAGAGACTGAGATTACCAAAAAGCACCACTGAACGACACAGGAAATCATTCCTGCCTGTGGCCATCTCTCTGTACAACTCATCCATCTAATACACTGTAAGCCAGTGGCAGCTGGCTGCTGGTGGACTGATGTCTTGCACCAGAGACGTACCTCCATCTGGGTCGAGGTAAGAAGCCAAGATCGCCCGGCCTGTAGCGGCTCAACAAAAACAGTGGATCTGTGCTGAGGTTCAGAGTCTCTGGGCTGAGGAGGACAAATGGAATGACAGGACTGTTGTTGTTAATTAACATTTTTTTGCGTGTTATCATTTTCTACTTTACCTTAGCACCTTTTCTTTTCTTTTTCAGAAAAAAAAGATATCATGGTGTTTTTGAAACCAAAACAAAAGTCACAGCAACTAAGCAAAGGCTTATTTATAGAAGCGTACATTGTTTTTTGACTGTTTTGAGGCCAGCTGGGAGATAATCTGGCTCTCATGGGCCTCAGTCGGGCAAAGATCCAGTTCACTTCGCTGCTGTGAAGAACCTGCCAGCTTTCAGCAGATATCAGACCACCAGTTTCACGACTCATTACACTAACATACACAAACCGGGGCAAAGTGTTTCCAAGCACCTGACTGTTCTGGGGCCAGATGTCTGCAGTTTCTGCCCTCGACTGCTCTTCTCTGGGGAATTATAAAGAGCGGACTCTGTTCCATGGGATGTGTTGCTTTCCAGGATCTCACGCAGCTTTTGGATCTTCCCCTGAGCCTCAGATAATTTCTCTAAGCCCTTCAGAGGACAGAGAACAAAACCATTATCTCGGTGGATGAGACAGTGTACACATTAGCGGGTAAGCCACAAAATAATATTTTGTTCTCATAATACTGTAGCGTTAAAAGACAATAAGGCTAATCAGTTAATAGTGTTCACTTCATCCTAGGCCACCTAATGTGAAAGTGTTATGATTTTGAGTTTCTTTTTGTGTTCAGAAAAAGTCAAAGCACTAACCAGTAATTGGCAAATTACATCTTACATCTTAGTTAGGTGAAAGATTTATATGAAATGTTTCCTCTTGCAACACAATAATCAATACAGTGGCTCAAAATTTCACCTAAAATGAATGAGCTTAATGTGAATGGAAGTAAACAAACTTGCAACAAATTCCTGCTCTTGCCATTTTAGGGGCTTTTTTCAGTCTCGCGTCATATATTCCAATGTGTGGCAAACAGAGTGTGGACCCAAATGCATGGCTCGGCAGGCAGACTTAGCTGAAAACTCAGATTTATTAGCTGGCAAGTAGCAAACTTAATGAACATAGAGCAGAGCTGGAGAAGACTGACAAGCAGGAATACACACTTGAGGAGAAATCACAACAAACTGAATAAAACTAAGGGCTTAAATACACATGAGATAATCAGGGTGCTGGAACACAACTGGAAACACAGGTGAACAAAATCTAACTAATGAGACAGGAGAAGCAGAACTGAACATACACACACAAGACAAGAAATTAACAAAATAAAATGGGAAATAATGCACGCTGAGACTCAGACTAAGACACGTGAACTTGACACTGGGGAATAATAAGACAGACTGAGAAGACAAAAGGTCAAAACTCAGAGATCAGACAGACAACAGCAGGAGATACTAAAGACTGAACACAGAAATGAGACAGAGAACCAAAAACTAGAAATATTAGTAACAAAACTCAGAGTCCAACAATCTCAAAAACCTTGGTCAAAGACTCAGGAGCATAACAATAACAATCTATTTCCAGCAGTCCTCGATTAATACCAATCAAACTGGACCACCAAGCGAAGAACTATCTCCCATACAAACATTATGATATGCTGTGGCTGCAATCAAATGGCTAAAGGCCATAATTATTGTCAGGCTGTGTTCTTACCATCACAGCAGGTCTCAGAATGTTTGCTGCTTTCTTCATGTCTGCCTTGAGTTGCCTCCTCCTACTCATCTCCTCCTGGAGCTCGGCCTCCAGCTGAGCTGCCTCAGCTTTCTTTTGACTGCACACTGTAGAATCCAAGGTCAGCTGCTGTCTGAAATTAAAAACAGAATCAAAGTTGACCCAATGTGGGTATGGCTCAGTGGTAGAGCATCTGACTGTAGAGAAGCTGTCTCTGTTAAAGTCTCTATTAAAGCTTTTGTATGTTGCTACTATCAGGAAGTTAAAAAAATAATTTTGGAGAAACAGAAATAAATAAAAAGTAAAGAAGTACAGACCTGAGGTCCTGTTCCTTGGCCAGCAAGAGTCTGTAGTTATTCAGCTGAACCTTGAGCTGCTGGCACTTCTTCGACAGGCGCTCTTCTTTCTGTAAATCGGGTGATAAATGTGGAGACACGAAAAATGAAAACGAGTTATCAGTTAAAATAGTGTTAAAATATTTTAAGGCAATACATATTTATCCACATGACTCATTCTACATAATAAAAAAAAGTAATAAGACTTGTATGTTGCATGTAGCAATGTAACATCAACTTTTTAAACAGAAGGCAGATGAACCAATACAAGCTACCACAACCTCTAGAAATTACTCAGGCACATTTATGTCCCTTCTATGCAGACATTGTACCTCCTTGAGTTGGATGATGTCCTGGCTAGCTGTGTGGCCGTCCCTCTTCATGTTTCGTACGTCAAGACAGAGCTCACTCTCTTGGTATTGCAGGATGGATTTCTCTTTCAAGAGTTTAAAGCTCTCTGCTGTAAGCTCCTCGACTTTTTTAAGCACCTCTGCATGCTGAGTCTTCTCCTCCTCAACATTTGCTGAAACTTTATTTTTGATGGAGCTCCACACTTGTTTCTCGCAGTCTTGAAACACTCTGTTGTTGGAGAACAGGGGACAGTGAGTCGACCCAGCATCCAGATGGAACAACTCCTCCTGCAGTTATAACTGTAGCTTGAATTTAACTCTGCACTAGACCTTACTTTGCCCCCTGTAAATCCAATTGTTTCTGCAGTCTGGCAATGGCAGCTTCATATTCTTCCCTCTTAGTGTATAGCTGCTTCTCAATAAACTCCACGTAGGCCAGCCGCTGTGTCATCCTCTCCCTCTCCTTCTGTTGCTGCTCCAGCTTCTTCTCTGAGTGGTGGAAAGGAGGCGCAAATGAAAACAGGAAGCAAGAAGCATCCCAGTGTAGGGTTCACACGGTTTAATCTCAACAACGGTTTTGCAAAAATCATGGTTTGGGGACTGTGATTATGATGTTTTTGCAAATCTCTCAAAAAGGCAGACACAAAATTTAAAAAAGCAATTTTAAGGTTCAACCCACAATCAAATTAATATATTTTTCTCCTGGTCTGGCTATAAATGTGCACAGTGGTGCAGCAGCTAGCTCACTAGCACTGTTGCCTCTTAGTGAGAAGGTTCCTGGTTTCAAACTCCCGATTGGCTGGGCCTTGTGTGCTCTTCTTGTACCTGTGTGGGTTTCCTCCAGCTACTCCACCTTCTCCCCACAGTCCAAAGATACACATCTTAGGTTAACTGCTGATTCTAAATTGGGCATGTGGTGGTGTGTCTCTCTGTGATGGACTGGACAACTTCTGCCCCATGTTTAGACCAGCTGACTTAACCGAAACTAACAAACAGAAGATGATGAAAAATAATAAATGATCTGACTCAGCGTCTATCTCACTTTGCATCATGTTCTCTGACTCGAGTCTGTCCACTTCCTTCTGTAGCTCCTCCTTCTGCTGGTTGAGATGCAGCTTGAGCGCATCGGTTTCCTTTTTGTCAGCTTGCTGCTGATGCTCCAACACCTTACTCAGCTCCGCAACCTTTATCTCTGCTGCATTCGAGGAGTTTGTCAGGTAATCACATATATCGTTCCTGTCCCTCCCCATTGCTCCATACCTAAATTTGAGGTCATCTATCAGTTTCTTCAGCTCGTCACATCTGAGCTGACACCTGCAGCAGCAAAAACGACACATGGGTTTAGAAGTTAAGAATCTAATATGAAATACTGAGCTGAAACTGCTAATAAGGCTTGACTTTAGCTGGTACATCAGAATAGTGAAAAAGGATGTTTTAAGATTTTATAATTGAGGAGGAAATAATACATTTACTTGGTCCTTACAGAGGGGTGATGTGGGGTTAACAGGTTAAGGAGGTGAGTTGAGCCTAGAGTCTGAAAGATGGTTATCTTTTTGCCATTGTAACTTCTGCTGAACAGATAACCTGGTCTGGATCATGTCATGTTCAGAGTTTTGCTTTAAAATCAGCTGGAAGCTCCACGTTTACACCAATTCTTTTATTTAGAGTATCCTTTAAGAGATATAGAGTCTCTGCTGATGGAATAGCAAATGCAGCTGTTAAGTTTCATTGTTGTGAAATGTGTGTTGCATTGTCATTGGAATTTGCATGTAGGTCTAATCATATTCAGATGGTGATACAGAAAATGTGCTTGTTATTTTATGCATAAATGCTATGTCATTGCCACACTGAAGAAAGTTTCAGTCGCTTGACTCTGTGTCTGAAAAAGGATTGTAATGTTGCTTCCTTTGGTTTACACCTGAGGTAAAGATCATAAGAAAATTAGGGGCCCAGATTCAGACCGAGGATTCAAACCCAGGTCAGCTAATGTTATTCTTCTATATTTTACAGTAAATAGATTTATTAGCTTTCATAATTAAATTATGGATTTGAGGCTGTTTGTTGTCACTATTTAATTTAATTTAATTTAATTTAATTTAATTTAATTTAATGTTTTTCAGATTTTTTTTAAAATCACATGTAAGAAGAATTGCATAGCAGTTAGGCACCATGTTATTTGTAGCCGGTACTGTAGAAACCTTCAAGATAAAAGCAGTCAGTCACAACATAGCTGCCATTTGATCCAAAAGCTGATACACACAGATACATTTAACCTATGAAGTTGTTCTATAATCACGTGTTTAAAAGTTTTGGGACATTTTTGTGTTATATTAAAAGTCGTAAACCTAAAAGAGGAGCAGCTATATAGTGCAACAGTTTCTTACCTTTCCAGCTCCTTATCCAAGAACCGAATTTGTGTTAAATATAAAGTCTTGTCTCTGTCAGCAGGAACTGTCTCATCTGCCATAGTTGCTGATTTTTCCGCCTTTTTTCGATAAACTTGTTGGTGTTGTGTTTTATCTCCACTGCTTTAACAGCACATTTTCAAATTGCACAGAGAAACGATGTTAGTTGTTGCCAGGAAACGCTGCATTCAGGGACCGCTTGAAATATTCAGCGCTTCATGTATTTGCTCTAAATGCAAATGTATATATACTCTGCTGTCGTTATGGTTCATTTAAGACTTCAGTTTGTTTTTTGTCTGTTTATTTGCAAAGTTGATTTTCACTTTACAAATTTAGTAGTCATAATAATGAGATTAATGAATTATCTGAAAGGAAATCTAGCAATTATAGCAACAATGCCCCAATTATACAGTTATTGTGATAACAATAACTGCTTTATTTTATATATTATATTTTAGGTTTTTTAATTTAGTTTAGTTTAGTCATTTATATCAGTGTTTATATGTACTGGGATTATCCTGAAGCCCCTAATTACTAATTGCATGGTTTTATAGACACTTATAATCACTGGAGCTGATAACCGTTTACTGCCCTTAGTTTTCATGCTCCTGAGCTTCTTATCTATCTACAGAGCCACCTTGCATACGCAGAGGAAACACTACCTCTCAAGCTGCAGAGCTGTACATGCTTGTCTGTTGGCTGACAGTCAGTCTGCTCTGGGTTTGATCGCATTACTCCCCATGACAAAAGCTCAGTGCTGCTCTGTGAAGTAAAGAACACAAATGCATGGTCTTTGACTATCAAGAGGCATACATTTGTGGGCTTTTAAAGCGTAACTACACCTTCAAATTATGCAGTCACAGCAAATGCATCGCAACAGAGGAAGGAGTTATGAACACTTCACTGCCAATGAATATAATTTAGCCTTGACAGTTTTACTGCATTGTTCACCTTTTGTACAGAGAGCAGAGGTTGATGAAAGGTTACATGAAGTCTTCAGAAGTTTTAATCAGTGACTAGGTTTTCTTTCTTTCCTCTTCTTCAATTCTGACAAAATCGACTTTCCCTCAACACAAAAGACGCATCACGAGAGTCGTCCAACCCACGGATCTATTAATACCTGCATACAAATAGAGGTGCTCCCTGAACATGTGGCTGCCAAACCAAAATGTTTCTCTAATTACTCTGTTTGGTCTCAAACAGACACACAAAGTTCACAAAACCAAGTTGATCTCAGTGACTCATTTACTTTATTCTTTTTTTATATCACTTATTTGAATTTGTGATTTTGATTCAGTTTAATTTTATTTCATTTCTGGGTTTAGGGTTATGTTTCCAGTGTAGTTTTTATTGTTTGAAAATGTTTAGTCTTCATTTAGTTTTTGGCAGTTGACTCACAAGCTTGTAGACACCCGAAGTCAAATCAAACCCTCGCTAGGCTGTTTGTGATAACAAACTTTTACCAAATTAACAAATACTAAAACTTAGTGTATTTGATTTTTTGGGTGATTTGATTTTGTTTTAGTTAGTTTTACAAAATCATTTCAGTTGGTAAACTATAATAGCCTTGATCTACAAAGGTCTTTTGCAGGAAACAGTAGGCGTACATTTAAAAAAGTGAATGTGATGTTTACAAGTTTCTATGTAACGAAGCGTGAAGTCTCATAAAAATCCTAATATGAAGACTACTACTTAAAGTTTAATGAAATAACAGACCTCGGTAGCTACGTTACAATATGACAACCACAGCTGGGCAAACTAATCATATCTAATTATATTATTTATAACTAATTATGTGTTTTCAGTTTCTGAAGATTGAGCACGATCTTTCGTTTGGCACAAAGTAAAAATATCAATTCCAATATTCAGTCAGACCTTATAAAAGTAAAATGTTTGGTTAGCTGCGTGTGATTCGAACAGGAGTTCAAACCCAGCATACACCTGTGTTTGCATACCTTCAGGTACAGTCAATCATTTTCATTGCTGAGGTTTCTCCTATGCACATTGTCATAACCTGTGAAGTGTCCTGCACGCTACCTCCACCACCCACAGATATTCAGCCCGAGGCCAGCATACTGTAACTCAGCTGTCTCTGTGTTATTGTCTGTTTTTCTCTGTTGCATCTGCCCCTGGGAGGACGATGCCCTCAAAACACAAATAATGTGCTCTTTGCACGAAAAGTGAGACGGATGTGTTTCCTCGCTGGGAAAGGATTAGATGGTAGAAGACATGAGTAAAGAGACAAAACAGCTCGTGGTGGAAAGTGAGGGTGTGGAGGTTAAGACATTCAGCTCTCACGACACGAGTCGTGAGTTCATTTTCTAAAAATATCTTTTCCTTTTATGACAAACTGCAACTTTAGCGCTAAGATGTTTCATAGACACTTTAGGCAAATCAAACTCTCAGAAAAGATTCATTCTTTTTTTTTTCTAATGAATTAAAAGTTGTCAATTAATCCAGCAAGATGCAAAAATCTTTTTGAGTTCTTCCTCTTGGCAAATAATCACTGATTATTTCCATATTAAACTTAATGTGAGTTGAGCAAACACACACGTACAGAAAACATACAAAAATCATTATCCTTGCATTTAATGCCCGTCATATCTCACATTATTATTAAAACATTTAGCCAGGACTGTCTGCAGTGACAGTTATGTCTCCATGTTTATGCAAAAAATGTTGTTTTTGTTTTCACCATCTTTGGTTGCAACAGCCAGCTTTATACCTCTCCCTTTGTCCTTTTGATTACCAATATTTTAATTCTTGACTACTCCTGAACTTTGCCACAGTAAGAGCACCTAAACCTTAACCCTGCCCTATTAACATTAGCTGGAGTTTGTGTCCTAGTTGCAGCAACAACAGATAAAAAGAATGAGAGAAGGGAACGTGATCTGCTGCAGGTCTCGGGCTGCAGAGCACAGGAGAGGCGCACATCAAAATAGCTGCTTAAACAATGTTTTTACCAATCTGTGTCTAAATATGCTACCTGTTTGTTTCCCAGTTGTCATGGCAGCCAGTAATTAAACCTAAAAGCACACCAAGTGTTGCTGAACACAGCAATCAGCTTCTGCTCCTCCTCCAGTTAGCCTCACATATTTTGTTAGTGTTGACTGGTTGACAATATCACAAAGAGATTTAAAGACGTGGAGCGCATGAGACTGGCTCATTTGCTTGCTGTAGTAACACAGTTTTACCTGGCGACAGATGGAAAGTCAGCGCCATCAAACATAACATAACATGGCTCGTTTACGTTTTCAGTTTACATTTCCTTTAGTCAGTAAATCCTATCACACCGCTTTAAAGCATGAGGCCGTGGGTTATCTAACGCTCTAAAGCAGAATTTTGTTAAATTACTTTAAACTAAAAAACCTTTAGAAAATGTAGAAGACTGTGGTGGATGTTTGCAAATTTAAAGAGTGGCAGGTGGTGGGGGTGGTGGAGGTAGGGCATTCATCAGTTGTCATAACATCATAAAGTCAAACAAGGACAGCCTGTTCAATTGAAACCCAGTGTGCTCACTGATAAATTCCACTTGGTGCTGTGATTATTATTATTAGCCTTCAAATTACAGGTTGTGCTTTTGGAACAAATATGAACGGATGCCTTTTAACTACCATGACAAAGAAGAACAAAACCTTTAGAAACCACTTACCAACTCAAATTACACCTGACCTTTACCATTTACAGCATCCTGAACACCGCTGCTGTCGTTAGGATCTTAGAATGCTGCACGCTTATCTCAGCTCAGAAACATTTAGATGTTACTTACAATATTTTAAAGTTATTCACTGCAGGAAAATGTTGTAAATAAAGGTGTACTCTGTACATGTAAAGTAGGCCCTTGCATGAATGTAATGCAGGTACATTTCTCACATGCTCTGCTTATAAAAAGGATGCAATCCACATGTTTGGGGAGAGTGTGAACCATTTTCTTATTTGTAGCGACTGTTTACAGATGTTGCCTAATCACTTCACAGTAATAATGTTGCAGTTATCTTTGTGAGAACCAGTTGGGTTTAGACCACGGGCGTCAAACAGACCCTGAGACCAAAAATGGCCCAGCAAAGACTCCAATCTGGCCCACTCACATTTCCAGCTTTGGAAAATGTAAAGGAGTAAAGGTATAAATCTTGGAATATTAACTGTATTAGCATATGATTTATAACTCTTCCTACCGAAAAAGACCTCCCTCATGGCCATGCATATCACACCAACGTAATTAAGTAACAGATAAACAACTGGGCAATGAGAAACAGAACTTTTAAATATAATTTACACATTTATCATGCAGAAACACTGAGGTGTACCGTACTGTAAGATATCTCAGGGACTAAATACATAGTTAAACTTCTTTATACTGACAGAAAGGAGAGTTTCACTGGTCCAGCCCCCCTTAAGATCAAAGTAGGCTGTGTGTGCTTTATAATTATTTGTTTGGATGCCTCTCTTTACTTTACGTGGCTTCAGTGGTCTGAGGAATAAAACTTAGCTGGTTTAAAGGATAAACTTCAAATTGGTTAGGCTGTGAGTTTGGCACTAAAATGAGAGGGTTTCATTTAGGCTAAGTAGAAATGTCCTAATATCCAAACCATAATATTGTTGGATTAAGTTATTATCCACCTACATTTTAAACCAATTATAAGAAGAGTTGGAACGAGCCCCATTTGACAATTTAGATGAATTGAAACTGGAATTTCCCTCTTTCGAAACAAAAGCTAAATAATGAAGCTGAATTCTTTGGGCAGGGTGTTAGCTGCTGTGATTACTGCTCAGCGAAACATTTGTCTGTAACATTAGGCTGTAATAACTTTGATTTTCAAGCGCTAACCTGCCTTAACCTTTTGTTTCCTGCAGCCCAAAGGCCGGGCCTTTTCCTCTCAGGTATGAACCAGGAGATAGGTATTCCGTCTCCATGCCAGTACAAACGATGTGTAGCTGAGTCTGAAGCATCACACAGCATTAGGGCTGCTGACAAACATGGAGGATTAAAATAAGAATGAAGGGGAGGAAGTATTGGTTGTCTGTGCCAATCGCATCCCCTCTGATACACAAAGACTTTCTGGTAATCCCACCGCATCAGGGTCAATTCCCTTTTCCTAGGTAAACCACCTGTATGGAGTGGAATTTTTGGAATGCGTGCCTGTGTGTTCCTGTGCCGAAGAATATGCTATTAGGCAACTGAGTTTTAGTATTCACTAGTAAGCGTGCTTTATCATAAAAATGATGTCTTTGTAGTAAAGGATGTGAGGCAATAAATCTCCTCCGGTGGGTTTAGCCTGGAGGGCAAGAGCATTTGAGCGTACGATGGGGGCATGTCCTACACGTCGTCCTCCTTTCGCATTTTAGTGTTACAAAGTTAAATGGAAAAACGAACGCAGCTTTTACCAGAACTTGTTTTTTTCAAGCAGGAAGATCCTTGAATCACGGCTCTTTCAGTAATTTGAAAAACAAAAAAACCCTTCTACAAACAATGAATGACTCACAATAAATTTATGCCTTGTTAGATACTAGGTTATGATAAAGATCCCATTCTCGAAATTGTTTAATGCTGCTGTGTGTCACAATTCTATTACTTTTAAATCAAAATTATTGTGGCTCTGACCCTTAAAGTTTTTTTCTTTTAAACTTCAAATAAATCACATTTTGCCCTTTATTTTTTCAGACAACAAAAAAATAAACCATGATATAACATAAGAAACAGAACATGAATACAGAACTATAGAAAGTCCAATTTAATGTCATTTTATATTATTGTAGATTCAGACCCAGGTCTTCATATAGAAAACAGTTGTTTTCTGTAGCTTTCCATTCCATTTATAGTATTGGCTTCTGCTTTTCTCTTTGTTTTATATCCACATGTAATTTTCCAAAACATGTAACTAAGGCGTCTTTGTAATTAACATTAATTTCACCCATTTACCTTTTTATTTTAAGACAAAAGGATGAGCATGGTGGCCCAAACTCGGCAAAGCCATGCCAGTACCTGTCCTACGAAGTCTGAATCATTTCCTTTCATTTGCACAGTGCTGAGTAAGATTTCTGTATAAGTTTATATCTGAACTAGGAGAACGCGATGATTAACATTCACGTTGACCTCAAAATGCGTTATATCTTTAAGGAAAGTGTTTTCAAGAGAAAGACAACAAGCTGCCTATAATAATATATCACAACCTCAAGTTATTCATGTCCAGTTATTAACAAATCAATACCTATTATCAATTATAACGTTTCAACACCTATCATGCTAGCCTCATTGGATTTTTGTTCTGTATAAAGTACACTTAAAAACAACCAAGAAAACAAAATGTATATACACAAAGTGTAGTACTAGTCCCTTAAAAGTGAATGCTGTCCAGAGTTGACCTGCTTTGGTGGAGGTTTGTGTTTTCAGAGTGTTTCTTGTTTTTAGTAAAACACTAAATTTGTCACAGTAGTGTGTGTTCACACAACTGTGTGACGTGTAAACCATTTACCGTAGGATGTTTTATTGGTATATTATGTGAACAAAAGAGTGACGTTAATGCTTCCAAAGCACAACGCGTGCACATGAATGAGCTTTGTCTTACGTTACAAAGGATTCCTGCGTGCGCTAAACAATGTAGACGACAAAAGCTGTTACGTATTTCAAAACAATATCTACGTATACAGGTGCTGGTTTTATTAGAGTATTTATTGTAAAATAATATCTATATTATTTTACCCTAATGTTAACAGTTATTGAACAGTTTTGGTCGGTGGGATCAGCTAAGTGTGTTAACATCTTGCATCTTTGTTGCTTTTTATTGTCAGTCTAAAATTGATGCAACTAACTGCAACCACAGCAGAAGGATTTCAACAGTATTTTTCTTCTTTTGTCTTTTATATCCTTTTCACTTTCTTTGTGGATCAAACATGAGCTTTGGGTGGGGACAGAAAGATTACATGAGTCTTAATATAAATAGGCTAAAGGACAATACTTGAGTGAAATATTTGTTCCCTTTGGTCAGGGCTTGAACCACTGACACTCCCTAAGTGAATCACAGCTTACGTTCACGTGCTCCTCGGATTTACCCTTTTTCCAAGCTTGGAAAGTATTTCTTCTGATTGCATAGCGTGTTCTCGAGATTTTAAAACTGGAAAGTTGAAACAATGGATGCTACTAAGAGGATGTGTTGACCACACATTGATTTTGACTTGATGTACTAAATCCAAAGTAGATATAATTTACATACTTAATAAACAGACTAAAGCTCCAATAAATGCTCCAAAATGTGAGATTGATTACGTATCATGGTTTGAGTAATTTTAAGAATTTATGATATAAAATGTTCGTTTAAAATTGCGATTTGCTTAAAATGAGCGATCAGTTTAAAACCATAACAGTGAGCTCAAAACACGTTTTTTGTTTAACCACCAGCTTATCAAAAGAACCCAACAGAAGCACATTAAGGAGCTGAAAACTCGTAGATTTGTCTCTTTGATGACCCAACTAGGGATTAAATGGTCCAACACAATGCAGAAAAGAGTTGCACATCTATATGATAGATATTTTAACATTTTAATTGGAGATTATGTATCGGAATTTCAGGAGCAGGACCACGCCTCCAAACACGCTCCTTCCGGTTCTCATCTATATAGGTTCCCCCAGTTCTGCAAGCTGTTCATTCTCGTTTACGTGCCCCACCCTCCCTCCCTCCTTGTTCTCAATTCTTTAACTTCTTAATTTCTATTTAGTGCATGGGGATCAGCCCAGGGGCCATCGCCAGTCCCCTTTGAGGCCTTCCCCAAACTGCAGCTCAATTCATGTCAAACCATTCACTTTTACCTACTAAAACGCTGTCAAACCTAAAATGAGGATGTGGGCCCAGCTAGCAAAATAATTTCTTTGTTGCCCCTCATGAAGAAATTCAGTCCCTAAACCTCTGAACACCAAGTCCAAGTATTATAGCCATGCACTTAGATGAACACCTTGATCTATTATGTCATGCCACCAAGCTATATTATTATTATTATTTATTTACTAAGACAGAAACTAGTTGAAACATCAGGCATGATTTAATCAATAGGTCACTGCAGAGCATGGGGTAATGATTTTAAAACATTTATATTGAGTTATTAGGTTTGCTGTCTAGTTATTATACATGTCAACTGCAAATGCAAAGTCTTCTGTGCAGAGCCTTTGTGAATGTGTTTGATTCATCATAATACAGAAAACAGTAATCAATATAATCTCGACTGGAGAAGCAGATAAATAAGAACATATGGATTATGAAATGTTTGAATTCTGTGAGGTAACTTAATGTGGTGGCGCGATTGAGGATAACCGGGGACGGTAACTAAGATGTTGACAACGCCACCTGGGGGAGGGAGTTACACCCCAGGAAAGATTTCTCTAGCCAATGTAAATGTTACACTGGCTACCAAAGCCCACAGACTCGTTATTAACGGCAGAGGTGAGGCAGGTGAATTTTTACAAATCAAAGTTTATTAAGAAGAACTACTAAAAACATAGAATTATAAAATCAAAAAGGCTCCTAAGGTAGCAGGGTTGAGACGGCAAAATAGTTAATTAAAACACTTTATTAACAACCGATGATTAAAACAACCAGACTCCCTACCACGATGCTACCCTAAAAACAATCACAACATGATAAAAGAATAACTAAACAAAATGGTGGAGACCGGCCACTTGAGGAGGCAACCTACAGGGAGGAGTGCCCAAGGGTGCCACCAATTACTCACCCGTGTGATTTCACTGCAGACCTCACTCACACTAAACTGTAAATGGTGCAATCTACCTATGCCCGGTGTGTACACTCGCATGCATCGGGGAGGGGATTCCACCTCACGTGCCTAGCCCCTCAACAAGCGGCCGCACCTCCACTAAAGCAACAAAAGAAAGGATAAAACGTTAAACAAATTAGTAAAAGATATACATAAAACATGGGCAGCACGGTGGCACGGTGGTTAGCACTGTTGCCGCACAGCAAGAAGGTCCTGAGTTCAATTCCACCATCAGGCCGGGGTCTTTCTGTGTGGAGTTTGCATGTTCTCCCCGTGTTTGCGTGGGTTCCCTCCGGGTGCTCCGGCTTCCTCCCACCGTCCAAAGACATGCAGTTTGAGGGGATAGGTTAATTGGATAATCCAAATTGTCACTAGGTGTGAATGTGAGCGTGAATGGTTGTCTGTCCCTGTGTGTTGACCCTGCGACAGACTGGCGACCTGTCCAGGGTGTACCCCGCCTCTCGCCCTATGACAGCTGGGATAGGCTCCAGCGCCCCCCGCGACCCTGGAAAGGATAAGCGGAAGCGGATGGATGGACGGATATACATAAAACAAATACACCCCAAATTACTGTTCGTTATAAAAGCATTGCATAACAAACAAAACAGCATATGACAAGACAGCAGCAGTATAGTGCACACCTGCAACAAAAGAGGGAAACAGTTGTCCAAGTCCACCCTACTACATGCCACATTATGATGAACACAAGAGTACCACTCTCTAAAGGGCAATACTAAACTTAGTAGCTTTCCTTGAGAGATCTGCAGCGCTTAGCTGCCTAATGCTCTCAGCCACCTTGGATGGACAAGACTGCCAAATGCCTCCTTCTGGTAGTGAAGCGCAGCTGTTTCTTATAAGCCTGCTAATTGTCAACTGGGAAGGTGTGGATGTTAGTGGTGCGTTTGTGAACATCATGTAAAATCCTACCCCAGAATCTACTTCACTACATTAAGATTTAACTGTTTGCGAGTTTTAACAGCACACAAAGAAGCTGGAAATGAAGAGCAAAGCAAAAAGTCTGTCTTTCTCACAACAACCTTCAAGTGCATGTGACTTATAATGTCAAAATTAGTGGAACCAGTGCATGACAGTCAGTGTCCACTTACTGCCTGTTGCATACAGCACTTTGGGTTCAATGACTCTGCATCTTTACTGTAATGCATTTGATGATATACTGTGTGTCGCGTGCAAAAATACAGACAAGAAGCTAATCAAAGCACCCTGAAAACATTCCAGAAATTTCAGCAAATTTCTGTGGTCAAAGCCTGAGGAGAGACAGGGAAGACACAAGCCCACACGCAAGGAGAGGTGAGGAAACCTGTAGCTTCACCCTTTGAGCTCTAGCTAGAATTGGATCCTTACTGTGCAACTTTTTTTCTGTGGCATTCAACTTTATTGCAGAGGCTGACCATAAAACATGACTTGAATGTACTTTTGTTTGATAAAAAATCAGTTAGTTGGAGCTCCAGAGGGTGTTTTGCTCGTGCTACTGAAGGAACATATCAGCCAGTGATGATATGTAAAAACATTAAAAAATAAAAAATCCTTCTGAAAAATAAAGTTCCTTCTAAGGAATTGTCCCGTTTTACGTGGACCTGTTGATTCCGTGAGTAAAAATGTTCCGTGTGTAAGGCCCCAGTCAAATGTATTATCAACAAGACACTGTTAGACACATTTCATTAAACTTCATGGCAGAATGGTGATGATGGAGAGTACTTAACTGAGCCAGCAATCCTCAACTTTGCCTTCTGACTTGAGGTGGTAATGCAGTTGCACCATGGATTTTCCCTACAGCAGGGATTTGTAGGGAGGAGGAGGCTGAAAAGCTTCCTTGGGGGGGAAAGGAGTTTGCGTGCATCCAAAAATAATCTTAACTCCTAACAACAATAATTCCCGAGGTGGGTGGCGTCCAACTGGCCAAAGGCAGACTGACAACACCTACTCTGCACATATTTAAAGAGTGTGTGCTTCAAACTCAGACCTAGAACCAGACTGGTGATGAAGATAGATAGGGCAAAACAGATGCATATGCTGCGTGCAAGAACTATTTGAAGTCTGACAAAGAGAAGCAGGAGCTGTTTATAACAGAGACTTCCTGATAATAATATAAAGGTATTAAGATCAGAATACCAAAGCACAGAGAAGCTGAAACATAAGACTAACAGGAAAAAGAAGAACCTCAGGGGTCGACAATGCCTTCCTCTTCCTGCTGCAAACCTGTACCTGTGGCCCTGGGGCCTCTGGAAGAATCCAGTACTCTAACAACATCCTACTCTTCCTCTCCACCTCCCTCTCCAACTCGGTTTCGCCGTCCCCGTCGGGTCCTGTATCCAGCCTTTCAGAGCAGGAGGCCTCCACTCAGGGAAGCTCCTGACAAGGCCTGTCGCTGTCTTCTGTTCCTGTCTGTGCTCGTCTTCCTGCAGATCTACACAGAGGAGCCACACACCTGCACAGGTTAGTTTGTGTATACTGACAAGCACTGATACACGAATCATTAAGTTAAAATCTTTATCCTTCAGAAGTCACTACAAAGTCTCATTTATGACTGAATTTGATGCAGATCAGTAAAAAGTAGTGTAGAGCACATACTCGTCCATGTCCATACATGTTTTAACCATAAATAAGGGGAATTTAAACATGCATTTATAGAATGTGTTGAACTTTAGTTGAACTTTGTTCTTTGAATTTGAATTTAAAATTGTCATTCTGTGGATTCACAAGATATTGGCAAATGCACTGTTCATCTTTTGAGCAACAATTAAGTGCTAACATACAATAATCTAAAAAAATACAGTAAAAAGCATGAGTAATCACTTGAGTAATATTTGCCAAGATTACTGTGATTGCCAATGTATCAAAATATAATATCTCCATTATTATTTTTTTTAAATAAACTCTCTTTATATGAAACAAAAACTTCTTTTACAGTGGTTGAGAGCCAATGCCCAGATCCAGCAGTGTGTCAACTTGAGGCTGGTGATGGGAGCCTAGGCACATCCCAAGGATGGACAGCGGAGGAGCCCTGGAGGATTCAAACAGTGGATCGAGGATCAGAGACACAGGTGGAGTGTGTGGTGGCATGATGGAGGACAAAGACACTAAATGCGAACTGAGTGAATGAGAAAAGGGTAAAAGAGAGGAATAGCCACACAGATAAGGTTAAGTTCGAATACTGTGTGGAGATGGTTTCCTCTGAAAAAACATTTCTAGTTTGATTGGGGATGGACAGTGGTGGTTTCCAAAGAATGTGCTCCACCTGTTCTGCCACTGCCACTTAGATGACACTCCAGCTCTACAAGAGCAGTTATGTGGGACAGTGAAACGTGGATGAGTACAGTCAAAACTGATAAGAAGGGTAATATTTTCCACTGAAGATATGTCAGGCAGATCTCAAAGTTAAACTGGTGTGACCACATTACAAACAAGGAAATGTGGAGAAGGACGAAAGCATGAAATAGATGTCACCAGAAGAGAAACAGAAAGGAGAAAGGCCTAAGCTTACATGGTGTACAATGTGGCTCAAAGACTTGAAGCAAATCAGTATTGCCCGGCAAAGACACAGGATGACCTATAGTAAATAATAATGTTCAGTCAAAGTCTTACATTTTAACATTTCAAATAAATGTAACTATTTTGTGAATATTTCTGAGTGTGTAACCCTGTGGTAAAAAGTACATATTTATTCAGAGAGTGTATTTTTATATAGCAGCACCATCCATGCTTTGTTTGCTACACTCATTTTAACACTTATCATCTGCTTTTTTAAAATAAAGAAAAATTGAATATGCAAATGCATCCATAAATACGACCGTGCCTTACAGTACCTTTTCCCATTAGTTTTATGCTTAAAAGATTATGTATTTTTTACTCAATGTATGTGACTAAAAGTATGTTTGTGCATGTTTCACCACTGGTGTGCAGTAAAAACTCTTTGTATGATGACAAGTTTCTGGTTTGACCTGTTCTCTGCTCCGAAACTGAGCATTATTGCAAGAGGCATTTTAAAACCAACCTTCACTCTAACTGCTATGTGAGGTAAACTGAGCAATGCCTATGTGGGTGTTTAATGTGAGCACAGGGGTCTTTGAGTCACTGACTCATAGGTAATCCCTCAATCAGCCCACGCAGGCTGCCATAGCAAACACACACAAGTCTGACATTGTCGGGGGAATACGCGACTGGCTGGTATCACTGTGAGAAAGTAGATGTGTCGGCACATGCCCGGTATGTCTACTTGTGTTGAGTTGTAACACCAGCTGATTTCTCTGATACAGTGTTGATGTCGTTATATGTAATTTATACTCTGCATTTCCTTAGATTACCTTTTGAACTTTAGACTGGAAGATTATGCTACAGAAACAAAAATTGACCTGTGGGACAGAGAAAACTGCTAAAATTAAATAAAATAAAGAGCATAAATGCTAATATTTGTGCAAAAAGCAGTTTTAAAAGCCTAATTGATGTAATTAAATGAGCAAATGTGTCATGTTTAATCATTTAGCTTAAAAAAGGTAATAAATTGTAATTTCATGATATTAAATATCTATCCAAGAAGAGATTCTGTGTGACTGGGTACATTAACGATAACCTAACAGCATAAATAAAAAAAAACCCATCATAAATTGTCACATAGCAGTCTAGACATTCAAAACATTAGTAGTCAGAAGAGACGGCCTCAAGATAAGGCAGAAAGAAGACATCTGCCTCAAGAACATGATGTCAATATGGATTTGTAATATTCAGGATTTGTGTCTTGCTGTTTTACATGTCTCTGCATTCGATCTCATAAAATTAGTTAGTGCATGAGCTCATCGTGTTATTCAGCAACATGAGCATGTGCATCACCTCACATCAGGTCAACACACTGTCGGTTTGGAGTAGCAGATCGTGGAGCATGTGTACCAGTGCACAAACGCATTTATAACGCCCTGCAGCTAATAAAGGCATCAAGTCTGTGCTGCAGGTCTACCCCAGTCTGCCAGCATTTACCACAATATAACATAAATCATATAAACAAGATGAGCTGAGTGAGTTAGTGTGCTGCATACGTGTTTAGTTGCTGATTTTATTTGGCACCTTTAACGGAACAAAATGTAAGATATCCAAACAGCCCTTGAGGAAATACAGACACACTGATTCCAATCACTTTGTCAAGTGTAAAAGAAGGTCACCTGTTGAAATACCCTTTTCATGTTAAAGTGTTCAAGTGATGGAGATCCCGTATAAAGGTCATCCCCTGTCAGTGATGTGAAGAGTGAGAAAAAACTGTCTGAAACCAGGCGTGTAATCTGAAGCCTGAGCTTTTGGCTCATACAGGGTATTTGTATATACACTGACCTTGTTATGTGAAACTTTGGTCAGGTTGAGTATGAACACCTACCACTGTAACAGTATATAGATGAAAGACATGGAAAAGCAGAGCAGCTCTAGTGCTCTGTGTGAAATTGTAAAGGTACAATTTGCTTTGTTTAGATAAGTTCGGGCATACATATAATAAATTCACAAGCATCATAAACTATCATAGAATACACTTAAGTAGTGTGTTCACTTTTGATGTTTACAGAGAGGACAAAAAATCTTTCACAAATTGTACACACGTATTGATGAGGTCATGCGACGTAATCTCAAAGAAGAAACAAAGAGGAACATGACAAGCTGTAAGTAACTATCAATACACTCATTAAACATTGACATGTGACATTTTTGTCATAGGTGTTTTAAAAGCACACCAGCTTATGACCTCAGTGGAGCTGTAAAACCTCACTCAGCTGGCATGACTGAGCTAAACAGAGCCATATTTAGACAGACAAACACAGAGAGACGTGGTTGAAGGCTGAGGTGATAGATTCAGCTATAGCACTGTGAGTGACTACTGAGGTGATTAAAAGTTAAAGCCTTTTAAAAAGGAAGAAGAAGACATGGCGTCACCTCATAGCAGGATGACAGTTTGATGAGCTGGAATGTCAGTTTCTATCAGGGATTCCAAGAATATGTGTGTGTGTGTGTGTGTGTGTGTGTGTGTGTGTGTGTGTGTGTGTGTGTGTGTGTGTGCGCGCGCGCTTGTTGACTGTTGTGTATATATGATTCACATCTGTCTTAAGAGCGATAAAATATTTACTGCAGGTGTGTACGTGTGTGCAGGTGAGTGCACAGGTGTATGACTGTGTCTTTGTTCATTTGGTTCCCACAGTGTCACATTAAGCCACAGATGACATACACTTGGTAAATTGGTCAGACTCTGGTAAAGGAAACTGTTGTAACATTGCAATTCTCCTTTGCCCTATTTACACATTTGATCAAAGAAAAACAAAGTAAAATCTGTGATAATTACAGTGAGTTCACACAGTGCCCTATTTTTTCAGTAATGTTGCAAAATTTGGGAGCATCTTATCTCAATGCTGGGCCTGGGTTCTGGTTTTGGTATTTTAAAATTTGCATATTTTTTGTGGAAATCCCCGAGAGAGCATCCTGAAGGGCATTCCTCTGATCCAGTCTAGATAAAATGACCATGCAGGCCCGGGGGAAGGGAGTGTCCATTCATCTGCTCATATATCCATCTTTTTCCAAGATACACCCTGGACAGGTCATCAGTCGATCATAGGGCTAACACAAAGACACAGATAACCACCCACGTTCACATTTACACCAAGGAATTTTCTCAGACTAAAGATTGAGTGAAATGCAAGGTTGGATCAACTCATCACAGATAGCTCCAGGAAAAATGGAATATGACACACACATACACATTAGTGAGGCAATAGCCAATACGCAGAAGTTTTTCCGTCATCCACTGTAACATCTATTGTGGACAGGATATACATTATGTGAAATGGAGGTGACTCCAGTGTACAGAGTTTGATCCAACCCAGCAAAGTAGGGTGACCACATGCCCCACTTCATGTGGGACACATAATTTTATTGGCTCTAGTTTACCAAATGTTGCAGACGTTGCTCAAAAAGTGCAATGGCACTCGTAAAACAGTTTAACATGAAATGCAACAGAAAACAAGAATGCACACGTGTGCAAAGATTATTCTACAGCACCATGTGCACTGGGTCCATGGCGATTCACCGTGACACAGGAAAGTGTTGTCAACTTTTAATCTCTGTAACCGACAGAAACTTGACACGGCTTGGAAAATTTGCAAGCTCGTCAACTAAAAATAGGCTGTGTGAAGATTTTGCTGTCAATCAGCCCAGCAATGACACTGCTCACATTGTCTGGCAGACAACTTTAACCGAGAGAAGGAAACACCCCTATTGTACAAGGCATATAAACACAAAAAGGTTATCAGATCAGAACAGGAAACTTTTTTAGACACTAAAGATAATAATAAATGCAGTAGGTAACTCTTCTCTGTAAAACCTGCACTCTATTTCAGATTTGTTGACTTAAAACCTTGATTTGGCTTTAGTTTACTGAACTTTTTTCAATGTGTGGTTCTCATTTAATATAACTGACATTTGTTGTGAGTGGAGAAAATCTCCATAAAGACCACAAGCATTTGTGTACCCGGCTGCAAACATGTTTATTTGTACTGTAAAGTAAACAAAGAGCATTTTAACATGAGATTAAGTAGAGACTGACTCACCTCAGGATGCTTCTTCAAGTGGCCATTAGATAAGCCGCATTTTTTTTGGGGCCCATCCGTGTTTTTCAGCTCTGGGGTTTGCCCTTTGTTTACGGAAAATATTTGTTTCGCATGTTAATGCCTGTGTCCCTGTGGGTGTATTAATGCCCAGAACTAATGGAAGCACACAGTAATTCTACTAAGGTTGCATGCAAAACATATTTTCCTCTTCCTGGTTTTCTTTCTGGGGTTTTTTGGCACGTTTGTGTATGAATGACTCTTTTCAGAAATAATCATGATTATCTCATAAACTCTCATGTTTTTCCTGTTGGGGAAATCCTTTGATGAAAGTTATCTGCAACCATCCTATTAACCATGTTGATAGTAAGTGAAGGGTAAGATGGAAATCATAAGTAAGCAATAGACACAAGACAGACAGATTTGAGTTTGTCAGAAAGCCAAGAAGGGCTGCAGGATTCTACTAAAAGGTCTTGTAATATCATGAGGGGGCTGTAATCAAACATAACAATAGAAAATGGGTAATTGGTATTTTAACATAACGAAATGAAATTTTCTTCTCATATTCCCTCATTTAGCCAGTCGGTCAACTTTAGTATTTCTGTATCATAGGAAGTTCATCAGCATGACACACTGTTAGCCAAATAATAAATAAGTAAACAGGTTGCCAAAGCATATCCCAACTAATCAGACTCAGAACACAGTCTTCTTTAAAGACAGACTCCAGTCCCTTTTTCTGCTTTGCTGTAGAGATTCATCTGTGGCGTATTATCTCTCTTTTACCTACCTAGCTGATTGCCCAAGTTGTTCAGACTGATGCACATCACCTTCACATCTCCCTTGCAGAAATCTTTGCACCATATCTGTGGCTTGTCTTTGGAACTTTTTGTCTATGCCAGCTCCACTGAGGAGATGCTTGGGAGTACAGCCTTCATCCATTGTCACTACATGCTTGAGCCAGCACACCTCTGTTTCAGCAGGGTGCTGAATACTTACACTACAGTGTACTTAAGCAATTTTTTCTGCCATGTAATGTTCAATATATGCTTGCAGCAGCACATATAAAAAGTGCTGAGCTTCAGTTTCTGTCATGACAGTGTCCAGGTTTCGCTGCCTTACAGGAGAATACTCGTACTCAATCTTGATATAGTCTGTCATTTTTTCGTTGGTATACCTTGTACCAGTTTGTCCTGTTGGTGCAAAGACGTGGCCCTCTTTCGCTCCACTGTGGATAACGAACTTGTCTGAAGTTTTCCAGTTGATGAAGTTGAGTAGCTGGTTTGCCAACCAATCCTACAGAGGCTCTAGAAGCGGCTGTCCCTGCTGTAAGTGATGAAGAGTGGTTGCTTCTATTCTCTGCAGCTTTCGAAAGGAGAAACTCTGTTGGTTTGGAATCCAATTCAAGTCAGCTAAATTTTATTTATATAGTGCCAAATCACAAGAGCAGTTGCCTCAAAGTGGTTTTTATTGTAGGGTAAGAAGCCTACAATAATATAGAGAAAGCAGAAAAAAACCCAATAAGCAGATGACCTCCTATATATATATATATATATATATATATATCTACCAAGGAGATGCTCTGTCCCCACTGCTGTTCTGCATAGGCCTGAACCCCCTCAGTGAGATCATTAACAAGACTGGCTATGGATACTGACTACGGAACGGAGCGGTTGTCAGCCACCTCCTGTACATGGATGACATCAAGCTGTATGCCAAGAGTGAACGAGACATCGATTCACTGATCCACACTATCAGGCTATACAGCAATGACATTGGAATGTCGTTCGGACTGGAGAAGTGTAGTCGGATGGTAACAAAGAGAGGGAAGGTAGTCAGAACTGAGGGGATTGAACTACCAGAAGGCAAAATTGCAGACACAGAGGACAGTTACAAGTACCTGGGGATCCCGCAGGCGAATGGGAACCATGAAGAGGCCGCTAGAAAAGCTGCAACCACCAAGTACCTGCAGAGGGTCAGGCAAGTCCTGAGGAGTCAGCTGAACGGTAAGAACAAGATCCAGGCCATCAACACCTACGCCCTGCCTGTGATCAGGTACCCAGCTGGTATAATAAGCTGGCCAAAGGAGGAAATAGAAGCCACTGACATCAAGACAAGAAAGCTCCTTACCATGCATGGAGGGTTTCACCCCAAGTCCAGCACCCTGAGGCTGTACGCTAAGCGGAAGGAAGGGGGCTGGGGACTGGTGAGTGTCAGCACCACAGTCCAGGATGAGACAAGAAACATCCACGAATACATCACGAAGATGGCCCCAACTGACAGCGTGCTCAGTGAATACCTCAGGCAGCAGAAACCCAAGAAAGAGGAGGAAGGCGAGGAACCATCATGGAAGGACAGGCCCCTGCACGGTATGTACCACCGGCAGATAGAGGAGGTGGCTGATATCCAGAAATCCTACCAGTGGCTGGACAAAGCTGGACTGAAAGACAGCACAGAGGCACTAATCATGGCAGCACAAGAACAAGCTGTGAGTATAAGATCCATAGAGGCTGGGGTCTATCACACCAGGCAAGACCCCAGGTGCAGGCTGTGTAAAGATGCCCCAGAGACAATCCAGCACATAACAGCAGGGTGCAAGATGCTAGCAGGCAAGGCATACATGGAACGCCATAACCAAGTGGCCGGCATAGTGTACAGGAACATCTGTGCCAAGTATAACCTGGAAGTCCCGAGGTCAAAATGGGAGACGCCCCCAAGGGTGATGGAGAATGACCGAGCTAAGATCCTGTGGGACTTCCAGATACAGACGGACAAAATGGTGGTGGCTAACCAACCGGACATAGTGGTGGTAGACAAACAGAAGAAGACGGCCGTAGTGATCGATGTAGCGGTTCCGAATGACAGCAATATCAGGAAGAAGGAACACGAGAAGCTGGAGAAATACCAAGGGCTCAGAGAAGAGCTCGAGAGGATGTGGAGGGTGAAGGTAACGGTGGTCCCCGTGGTAATCGGAGCACTAGGTGCAGTGACTCCCAAACTAGGCGAGTGGCTCCAGCAGATCCCGGGAACAACATCGGAGATCTCTGTCCAGAAGAGCGCAGTCCTGGGAACAGCTAAGATACTGCGCAGGACCCTCAAGCTCCCAGGCCTCTGGTAGAGGACCCGAGCTTGAAGGATAAACCGCCCGCAGGGGCGAGATGGGTGTTTATATATATATTTGTTTGTGCGTGTGTGATTTGATCTGTCATTGAAAAGCTTTGTGCAGTTTTTCCTGGAAAGTCAAGTAGCTGCTGTGGATAACTGAAAGATTGTTCATACAACCAAAAAATAATATTATAGCTATTCAAAGATGTCAGTAACTCTATTTTAAAACAACTACAGTCATAATTTCTTCTGAACTGTCTTTGTTTCCTGACAGTGAGAAATTCATCTACATTTAGCTACATTTTCCTAGAAGGAATCTTTTTGTCACAGTGTATGATAAAATTTGCCTAAGCGTAGACACCTCTGAAATTTTCCAGGTGCTGATGTTAGTCCAGCAGTTACAGGAAAAGAGGGGAAAAAATGAGTGACACAGCAGGATCGTTTTTTTTTTAGCTAAGACGAGTCTGGGTGTTTGTGTTAATGATGGTTACTCAGAGCTCGCTGAGCCCCCCCGGCCCCAATCTTTCCTCCCTCTCACACATGCTTATCCAATCAGATCAAGACAAAAAACAAACAAACAAACACACAAAAAAAGATTTGATGCTTCCTTTTTGGCTTTAAAACAGTCCAAACTTAACACTTTAAGGGACAGAGAGATTGTTTCATACTACTACCAATAATACGTTTTTTAGTGTTTTTTCATAAAGTTTATCATCAGTGCACGCTTTTCACTAAATGCTTTCTCTTGCAATTTTTGTCTCTCTTTACAGATTTAAATTTCATAGCAAACTTGCAATACGCAAATCCTCAGAAAGAAGATGACCATGGTTGGGTGAGTTGGACAAGAAAGATCAAATATTTCTACTTCGTGCTACGATGCTGCCCTGAAAAGATGGATTTATGGGATTAAGCAGACAAAAGTGATGACAGAAGCAGTGTCGGTAGCCGTAGGATGCCCTGTTGCTGGAATCCCCAAAATTTCTAGACAGGAGGTGACGATTGCAAAGTCAGCAGTACAGTAGTCACAATAGACCCATTCATGGGAAACAGCCTGGGCTGAAATATACTGGATTTATCCTTTGAATTCGTTTTGTTGTTAGAGCTACAGTAAAAAGGGGTTGTGTGCTAAAGCACCCCCTCCTCCCCCTGCAGCCGGCTGTCGCCTGGACGCTGCTCGGTCCGGCACGTAGGCCAGTTCACATGGCAGCACGCCAGTAATGGGGGGAGTAGTGTCAATTAGAAGCGTCTTTGATCAGCATTACTGCATCACAGTGACCCACATGGTCAGTCTGACGGACATGTGATTGGAGAAAATGACGGATAATGCGATGTGTGTGCAGAGTGACCACGATTCCTGGTTTAAAGGGTCAGAAACAAAGAAAACACAATGAGAAAGCGCGAGCAGACTTTAAAAGAAACATGTGGTCAACAGTGCAAACAAAACTGTTTAAAGAAGAAAAAACTTTTTTGTGCTTCGCTGGGTCATATTTTACAGTAAAAGTGGAAAAATGTAAACAGTGTCAAAGAGTTCAGACAGCAGACAGAGCTGTGTGGTCATCTCAGTCGGAAATAAAACATGAGCAGCAGACGATTTGAATAGTATGTGGGAGGTTTTGCACAGCAGTGTTACTGTCAGGGTGGAAAAGACATTACACTACTGAGTCAAAGGAAGCTTATGGAGAAAAATATTTGGACTTTTTAATCTCTTTCTCTCCAACTTCTGCATTTTTTCAAATGATCAAACCCCCATTTACTGCATAGATGGCTACCAAATGTAATAAAAAACATAGTATAAAGTAATCTCTTCTTCAGTGACCTGAGTGAAAACGGGAACTTTTGTGGGAGTTTGTCTTCAAAGCATGCAAGTTTATTTTAATTTTATCTGAGTCTGGCTTTCCAGAACCTCACATAGTCTGAGCAGACAATGAAATGATCTTTAAAACATGTTTTCAAGTTTTTAGTCAGCCATCATTGAGGTTTAACTTTGATATGTTAACAATTTAGCACATATAAATCTTAGAAAAGAAAAAACACAGTAAGTCTCTGTTAGCTCTGTGATTGTACCGTGTAAAAAGCTGCACAGGACTCTGCTGAGCTTAGGAAAACCCAGGTGTTGAACTGCCTTTTTCTTATTTGTATGTCATCTAGCTTTTTTAGCTTGTAGGCAGTTTGTCGTGTTTGTCTGCTTGCAAGGAAAGACCTGGACCTCTATGCTCCCCTTTTTTTCTCTTCACCTTTTGCTCACCTGGTCTCAGCAGATGCGCCTCCTCACTAAGCCAGGTTCTGGTGGAGGTCACTGACTGTTGAAAGACAGTTCTTCTATTCAAGTGTTTGATCATCTTTGCCTTATAATATAAAACACCTTTACATGATTGTTAAATTAAAAGTAACTGAAAAAAATGATATGTGCATTTTTATGGAAATTTACAGCACTCTGTTGAACTAACAACAGACTGAGCGCCTGTCTGTCTTATTTGTTTTCAGAAACACAGTAAAATTGTGTTGTTGTTTTTTTTACCTCGTAATATAAGAAAACGCTTACAAAAGCAGCCGCCATGTAAGGTGATTTGTTGCAGGAACAGTCATGCTTTAAGAGATGGAAAGCACCAGGCAGTAATCAGGTGATTTGTCATTGTGATACTCCTCTTAGTGAGATCAGAATCTCTAACTAAAAACGAGGAAATAAAGTTTACAAAAAATAAGGCACTGGGGGCTCCTGATTGTTGCAGATATTAATTTGTTTTCGCTGCAGACCCGCCGATAGAAGGAAGGATTTCCTATCATGCATCTGTAAGAAGCTAAGTAAGAGATAAGAAGGTAAGTAGGTATGTTTGCGATGTGATGTGCATGTATTAACTTGTTATATTGTAACTGTTTGGATGTGCTTGAGCAAAGAGAATATTTTAATCCATAAAATAGTGCTGACTGCATCCTGTGAACATCTGGTCTGCTAACTGATTGCATTGCTCGGCCTTTACACCCAACCCAACGGGGAAGGATTAAACACAGAAGAGACATCATGGACTTCAGCTTTTTGGTCTGGTGAAACAGTGCACCTAACTTAAACAGGCTTCCCTCCACATAGTCTTCATTTATAAAGTGCCCTGGAAACCGTATTTACAGCTAAAAGGTGTATTCTCCCATTTCAGTGCAGCTAGTGAGTATTAAAAAAAGACAGAGAGAGAAAGTAGACAGTATATAATTTTTTTGTTTTTTAACATACAGCCAGGGACAGTAGAAAAGTGACCCCCCTTAGTAGTTTTTGGTTTTAGTGTCCCTAAATTTTCACTGAGATATTGATCCTGTTACCAGTTTGCTAACATAAATCACAATACTTACACTATTAGTAGCCTGCAAATGCAACAAGACAGAGTGAAGCATCCACAGGTGGATGAGATTTAGCTGTGGGCTATGTGTTAGCTGGAAATGCTGCATGTTTCTGCCAGTTTGTCTGTCTTTGTTGCCTTTTCGGGTTCCTGGTATGCAAAGTTATTCAGTGTAATTGATCACATAGATCTGGACAGATTTCCCGGAGTATTTAAAAGCTGTGCGTCTGAGCATTTGCTCTTCCTTCATCCACCCATCAATCCTAGATGCTCTATGAATCATTTGGTTCTTGAGAATCGTTCATATCTGAGTTGGTTTCAGTGATGAAACTGCACATACACAGCTATTACACAACTTTGACTTAAGAAGTCATGATGAAAGAAGACAAGTTTACTTTTACTGTGAAAAAAGGAACTTCTGTATGTTTGTATTTATTTATCACTGATCTGTGAACACTGGTGACTAGGCTTGTATACTGACGCAGAGAAAGAATAGAGAAACATTGATTTAGAGATAATAAATTCACTTTAAAAAACAAAAAGGATTAGGTAAGCAACCATTCACGATTTTTAATCATACATTTCTTGACCAGGGTGTTCTTGATGTTTCAGTTCATTTAATTATTTGACATTTTTTTCAAAAACAGTCACTGATGAAACACTAATTTACTGAAAAGACAGGAAATGACATCACACCTGACCAAAACCAATCCACAGTATAGCAGAACAAGCATATAGCATATAGCATAGAAGTCCTGCTCTTTGTGACTCTGAAATGTACCTGTGTCATCGAGCGTATCCTTCAACTTGAATTTCATGCTTTGGAGGTGGAGGAAAGGGAACTCTTGTTGGCGGCACAGGGTTTCAGGCTGCTTCAGCTAAATGTTCTCACTTCAGTGATGTTATAGCAAAACTCCAAGTGGACAGTTGCATCCTAGAGGATGAATCTAAAGTTCATAATCCTGTAAATGTCAAAAAACAACCGTCATGATCCTGGCTCCTCTCCTGACCTGGTGTTTCACATTCAGACCTTAATGCTGAAGATGGTTTTTAGCACTAAACTCAATTCAATTCAATTCAATTCAATTCAATTCAATTCAATTCAATTCAATTCAATTTTATTTATATAGCGTCAAATCACAACAACAGTCGCCTCAAGCCGCTTTGTATTGTACAGATACAGAGAAAAACCCAACAATCATATGACCCCCTATGAGCAAGCACTTTGGCGACAGTGGGAAGGAAAAACTCCCTTTTAACAGGAAGAAACCTCCGGCAGAACCAGGCTCAGGGAGGGGCGGGGCCATCTGCTGCGGTTGGGGTGAGAAAAGGAAGACAGGATAAGACATGCTGTGGAAGAGAGACAGAGATTAATAACAGATATGATTCGATGCAGAGAGGTCTATTAACACATAGTGAGTGAGAAAGGTGACTGGAAAGGAAAAACTCCATGCATCATGGGAATCCCCCGGCAGTCTACGTCTATTGCAGCATAGCTAAGGGAGGATTCAGGGTCACCTGGTCCAGCCCTAACTATATGCTTTAGCAAAAAGGAAAGTTTTAAGCCTAATCTTGAAAGTAGAGATAGTGTCTGTCTCCTGAATCCAAACTGGAAGCTGGTTCCACAGAAGAGGGGCCTGAAAACTGAAGGCTCTGCCTCCCATTCTACTTTTAAATACTCTAGGAACAACAAGTAAGCCTGCAGAGTGAGAGCGAAGTGCTCTAATGGGGTGATATGGTGGTATAAGGTCATTAAGTTAAGATGGGGCCTGATTATTTAAGACCTTGTATGTGAGGAGCAGGATTTTGAATTCAATTCTAACAACAATGCTAACACCTAATGTAAAGATCACAGCTAAGAAAGAGGTAATAACAGGACTTTCAAAGAGGATACAAACAACGGCAGCCATGGAGGGATCTGCTCAGCAGTGCACAAGAAGATGACCTTGAAGGGGAGATCAGCCAAAATTGAAATAATGTTGAGTTGTATGGGTTGAGTCCAGGAGACTTTTGATCAGGTCTTGCATGTGGTTCCTATCAAACAAATTTGATGTTACTTTAATCTTACTTTTCCATTCTAACTAACTGCTCGGGTTCACGGTTTTTTCAGGATTTTCTCTGACATAATACCTGAGTTGTCAGAAATAAACACTTTTTCTCAATCGGTGTCTCAGTCTACACTTTCAAACCCTTTAAGATCTGCATGTCTCTTAAACATAATCTGCCTTTGCGGATAAACCCACCAACCCACAGACACAGAAAACTGAGTATGGGGCAGAGAGCCGGACCAGCCCACTGGCCACCAAGATATTTCTGTATGACGTCTAATTTCAGTCATTTTTGCTGTTCGTGAACAGTTAATCAGACGACCAGTGACTTGCCTCATCACATGCTGTATTTTTCAAAGACTGCTCCAAAAGATTCCGAGAGCATGAATGTGTTTAGGAATCTCACACCTTGCTGATGAAAAAGGTGAAACTCTTTGTGACACATCTCCCAGCCATGTTATCCTCCATTCACCCAGACATTCAGTCAAGGTTCCCACTGCTTGTCTGAGTGTTTGCCTTTGTGTCTAGGCGTTTTGCAATAAGGACTCGGGTTCATCAGCTGTCTCTGTCTCTGCTGGCTCTTGCTAATTAAATTGATTGCACAAAATCTAGGCACACCCTGCAGCAGAATTTAATTATAAGTGGATATCTGTACTCCCAAAGATATTTATACATTTTCAGCCAACTAACATTAAATCACAAAGACTGGGGTAAAACAGTAAATTCTTGCAAAGGCTCCTCTTATATATTAATCCCAGTATAGTCACATTTTTGGGGACTGACTGGAAAATGAAGGTGCAGAATCAGGTTTAGGTTGCAGTAAGTACAAATATGTTGGCGTGACGTAATGCTAATGGTGTTCTCAGTTTCGCATAGATCAATGCTTCAGATGCTTCTAATGCTTTTGATGCCTAAGATGCATAAAGTTCTTTTGATTTTTTCCGACCAAAGATCATAGTTGAACAAAAGCAAAGGAATCAAACGTAAGTATTTGAAACATGCAGGAAGTGTACAGAACAAGTCTTTAGACGTCTGCTGAGACTGAAACCGAGAGAAAATGTGACAGAAGAAAAATGCAAAAAGCATTTTGAACATGTTTGAGCACTGAAGTATGAAAATATCGCAATCAAAATCCATATCATTATCTGTGCCATTCAGCAGTTCCTGTATGAATTCATTCCGTACATCCAGTAAAGTCCATTCCAATATTTTGTGTGTTTCCAAGATATCTTGACCCTAAATATGCAGGTGTTTACAACTCAGATAATCCACAAACCTAAATGTTTGAGTTGTTCAACTGTCAGTTTCACTAACAGTTGAACAACTCTCACATATCTTTCAGTCTTGCTTTGTTTTATGTGGGTGATGACTGCATAATTGCAATGAAAGGAATACCGTGAAGAGAATCCAGACATATTTTCAGCTTTGAAGAGGAAGTTACAGCCATTTCAAGGTAATACTGATGGGAACCTGTGATGATTAATTGGCTTCAGCCACGTGTATGCTGATACTGCACGTGGAAAGTGCAGGCAGTAATGAATGGAAGCTTTAATGCGGTTGTTGGGAGTGTAGGTGCAAATAGTTTCCTGCCCACACAGTTTGCAAAAGCAGGAATAAAAAATGACAGTATGCAAGACGAGGCAAGACAAGGTACTTCTATTAAAGCACATGGGCTTAATATAGTGGAGTAAAAACATAAAAAGATAAAAATGAAATAGCAGTCTGTTTCCCTTTTAAATAAAAGAAGAGTGAGATGGTTCATAAAGAATTTTTCAGGATCTATCATAAGTTTCTAACCCAGATTTAAATATGGTCTTTTCCAAGATGCCACTATCTAAAATGTCTCATGTAAACATTCTTGAAACAACATAATTAAATCAGTTAAAAGTGTGATGGTCTACACTAGGACACAGTAGAGAAGTGGTGGCACAATCAAATATGAATTTTGACCTAGATGATTAACTGTAAAAACGTATCTTTTGCATTCCCTGTTCGGTCTGGTTAGCTGCTAAAATCTTCTCACTTTCGCCACTTATTTTAACATCCAATAAATATTGGGGTTGAGGTTTGTCCTAGACATGTTAGATTAGTTAGAGGACCAACTATTGGCCTGTTATGGCAAGCTAGTTAACATCTTAAAAGAGACAGAAATGCCCTTTAGTCCTGACATACTCAGAGCCAATGCTGAAACCTGATAGTCATATTCATTATTTTAAGTTTTTATTTTACTTTTATTGGATTTCTTTTGGCAAATTATTGGGTTTTGAAAAGTGTTTTGCATAAAGATCTTGATGCATGCTCAATCATCCAGGTAAATACATCCCAAAAAGTTGATTCTGTTCATCTGGACGTAGCGTTTTCAATAGGAGAAACGTTTCCAAGAAGTCACTTAGATGAGCGGTGAAACGTTTCTCCCATTAAAAATGTTACGTCCAGATGAACAGAATCAACCTACTTTGTATAAACAGTCAATTATCCAAGAAGTCTGTGCAGTTGCCATCGTGAATGTTACAAAATGTCCAATGCTAAATTAATTTTATAATAATTCTGCAACTAAATGAGCTAGAAGGCCAAAGAATCTTCAGCATCATATTCAGTAAAAGTTTAGACCACTTCATGATTATCATTAAACAGTCTCTTGCTTCAGACAGTCTATCCATCACAATGATCATCATCCTCTCTTTGTCTATCACAGCTTGGGAATTATCATCTTTGTCACACTGGCGGTTATGCTGACACAAGTCAGTATAGGCTACATTCTTGGCTCTGTGTGACCATCAGCCAGAAACAACATTCGCATTTACACTGGCACCCCCTCAGCGATGCTCACTTGGGCTGGGATTACCTCTGTGGTCATTGGCTTTATCATGCCATCGAGTGTTTAAAGTATCTGTTTTGTGGGGGATCCAGCTACAGGTCCTACAGATCCAGCAGCTGGTGCCTGTGTCCATACCATTGTTCAGATATGCAGAGTCAGTCAGGTCTGTCACTGATGCAGCCACTCACATCCTTGGTCAAACGTGGTGTCAATGATTTCTTCATCTTGTGTAGAAACTAGGCACAAAAAAGGAGCCACTTTAGATGAAATCTCTCTCATGTTCAACAGATTGCATGTATATATGTACAAATATAAGTACAACAAACTAAGTCCTCTGGCTGAGGAACACATCCATGGCCTCTTGTGTTGTGCAACCTCCAGGTACTTAAAGGTGGCCCTAGTGTGCTTGGGAGCAGACATAATAACACGTTTTTCCATTGCTTTTGTTTTATCTACAACACAGCAGAGGCATCTTGGCTGCCAGACAAATTCAAATAAGATAAAGCCAATGAGTGATATAGCCAAAGTAACAGGGCACCATTGGCTTCCTTTGCATGTGCAGGTTACACAACATCAAGGAAATCCATAAAAAAAAACAAGAAAAAAATCACTATGATGTCAGATTGTGAAAAGCAAGAGATAACCTAATCGTAACCACACTGTGGTCTGACTATTCACGATTACACACATCTGCAATGTTCACGTCTGTTAAATTAAAGAGAAAAAATGTAAAAATAGATCTATAAACTTCTCAGTAAGAAACAAGTTTAGGTGCTTTACAGTTGGTTCTGTTTATTTTTGGTGGTAATGATTCCCTGGCGTGAAAATTTTGATTTGGCATTTAAAATGAGTATTCTGGCTTATTTAAAAGCAGAGACAGAAAGTAAATCAAATTCTTCTTTCTATCTTTTCTACAAAATGGAATTTTGTCCAATGTTATTTAATTAAAATAGGTGATTTTGAAAAACCAGAGTTAGAGTTACATTCAAGAAGGGTTAGATTAAAAAAACAAAGCTTTTTTGTATTCCCTGTTAGGGACAATTGTGCAGGACTCATTTGAGTAATACTTTAGCAACCCTTTTGTGGTGTTTGCATTGTTAGTGGGCATCTTAAAACAGGAAAAGGCTGAAAACGTTTCTACATCTACCCAAAGAGTGAATAAAAATAGAAAAGTACAAAAGCAAAACTCCAACTTGGGGCACAAACTGTGTCACAGCTTTAACCTACTACTTCCGAATGTAGCAGAAGAATGAATATGCCTATTGTGACTCTGTGGACTGGAGAAAATGATGGAAATGAGGAAAATAAAAATGAAATCTGCAAAGAAATCTGCACCATTTAAAGTATTTTTGCACATCCTCCATGGATGTTTGCTAATGTCATATTAAAACTATATCCAAAACTGCTCAAACAATACACACAGACAGTCCTAGCTATAAGCACACATCAGATGGGAGTAAAGTTGCACAATACTGCTTGTTATTCACTTCATTATGTTGTCAGTTTGTTTCTTCCTCATTTTTGAGGCAACATTAAATCCTGTGAAACATGCACGTAAACCTCATCATCCAGTTTCTTTCGAAAAAGATAATCTCTGCATTATATCACAAACCAGCCGTGTGAAACAAAGGCTGAAGTCATCTCTCTCAGTCCTTTGCCAGCTGTACTTGGGAGTAGGTGGAGGTAGAGATTTCTTTTTTTCCCCTGTAAACGGTTGGCGGTTTAGCTGTAAACAATAAGAAACCTCCAAACAATGATTATTATCATATGTCAAAGAGATTGTCTCCTTGAATTGTCAACCTCACCTCCCTGAGTGAAATGACCCTGAAGTACCTGTGTGAAAAATGCTAAATGAATGCATGTGCTTCTGTGTGCTTTGAAGTACCTCAGACACACTTTTAGGTTTTCTACTAAACATTGTGGTTTCAAATCCAGCTGCACACTGTAAAAAGGGAAAAGAAGAGAAAAGTCCAGATAGCAAAGGACTACGATTCCATCGCGTTTTGACTTTCTTCATCTTTTGCCTGTTATTGTTGACTTTCAGCTCAGCTTTCACTGTCTTGTTACTGTACAACCCCTGCTGGTTCCAAGCCCAGATAAATGTGGCACTAGTTGCATTTGGTGTAAAAATCTGCTATTGTAGATCTCATGACCCATTTACCACTATTTGCTTAGAAAGCTGTACTCTTCCTCAAAAACCCGGTCAGGTCTATACACACGCGATTATAGCCTCTTTGTGATATGTCTTATTACGTTTCAAAGTTATCCTAAAGTGTAAGCAAGCGTTGCTAATTGCTAATTTGGCATCATTTTGATAGTGCCAGTTAGTAAGAACAAGTCCCCCCTTTGCCTTTCAAGCTACTTTTGGTTTTGTGTAGAAAAGCTGTCCTGCACAGAGCCGTGAACAAAGCCTCATTAAACACTTTTGGCAAGAAATGGATTGCCAACTGTAAGCTAGGCTGTGAATGCCAAGTGTTTATACGGTAGTTGTTCTGAATAGCTAAAGCTCATCTAAAACTGTTCTGTGGAAGACGATGAGCAAAGTTTTTATTTATTTATTTATTTTTTATGCTGAAGCACAACTTTTGATGGTGTTTCATTGATTGAACACACCAGGCTAATCATCCTATGAGGTAGTTTGCAGCAGCATTTTGGTGGTTGAACATACCCTTTGTTTGTAGTGTCTATTCTATTTCAGTTTCCAAAGATGCTGAAGCCCTTCATCAGCCGGTGGTTAATCTACGGGTAGGTTGAAAAGTCTGGTGAAAAGCCTGAAAACAGAAGAACAGATTTAGCCTTGAGGTCAAGACACATTTTCAAAGCTGCATTAGAGCTAAGTTTACACGTTATAAATATAAACTCTCCCTTAATTTATTAATAAAACAGGGTGTTTAATGTTAAATGCCCCAGTCTGTGCACAAATCAGCATCTAACTTCTGTAACAGAAAGTGTGCAGGAAGTAAAGGAGTTTTTAAATTAAAATACTGAGACTCAACCAGAGTGTAGGAAAGATTTTGTTGCAGGTTTCAAATACAAGGAGCCAAATCTGAAAATACAAACAGAAAATAAACAGCTCACATTTGAATTTTACAAACCCTTACTTTTTGTGAAGCTGAGTCTTTCTGGATTAGATTGTGAAAGAAAGTGGAACTCCCTGCAGGGCAGATCAGCTATGCTAAAAGATAATCTGGCAGTGAAACTGCAGGTTGATGCAATCCACTTCCAGAGAACTGCTGACTTTACAAAGGGCGTAAATATACACAGTTTTCATTTGAAAAGGCATGAGTTATGCATGTAGAGGAACAGGAAAAAAAGAAAGAAAAATCTTTTCTTTGATTTTTTTTTTTACAGTTTCTATTGACCATTTAAGACAGTTTTATACATTACACTTTGACTCAAAAACCAAGCATTTGTTTATTTTTTTGACCTTCTTGAAAAACCCTGAATGAAATGTGCAAATGAAGCTGATTTGGATGACTTGTTAGTACCGGGTTGGTTGTCTTTTGCCTTTAGAACTACCTTAACTCTTTGTGACATAGATCATAACGTGCTGGAAACATTCCTCAAAGATTTTGGTCCATATTGATAAGACTGCTTCACATAGTTACTGCAGATTTATCAGTTGCACATTATGGAAATATCCCGTTGCTCTATATTCCAAAGTTGTTCTAATGGATTGAGATCTGATTATTGTGTACACTGTATTTGAGTAGAGTGAACTCTTTGTTATGTTCAAGGAACCAATTATACATGATTTGAGCTTCCTGTCATAGCATGTTATCCTGCTGAAATCAGCCACCTGAATATGGGTTCACTGTGATATTAAAGAGGTGGACATGGTCAACAATAGGCTGCGGTATTTAAACAATGCTTAACTGGTACTAAAGGGCTCCACATGTTGCACCCCCAAGCAGCCTGAACTGTTGGTACAAGGTAGGCTGAATCTTGAGTTTTGGAAACTGGGGCTTCATTCAAACTGCAGCCTCAGTTTCCTGTTCTTAGCTAACAGGAGTGTGGTCTTCTGCTGCTGTAGCCCGTCTGCTTCAAGGTTCAACATGTTGTGCATTCAGAGATTGTCTTCTGCATACCTTAACTGTATAAGAGATTTTAATCAGTTCCATTTCAATTCAACTGTATTTATCTAGTGCCAATTCACAACTATAGTCACATCATAACACTTCACAGTGTCAGTTAAAGACCTTACAACATTAGAAGGAAACCCCAACAATGAGATGACCCCCTATAAGCAAGCACTTGGCAACAGGGCAAACGAAAAACTCAGCAGAACCAGGCTCAGGAAGGGTCGAAAAGAAATCACTGAAGAAGAAACGCAAAGCCTCCAGCAGGGGAACCAACCCATACCATATGCTTTCATTAAAAAGGAAAGTTTTAAGCTTAATCTTAAAAGTAGAGAGGGTGTCTGCCTCCCATTCAATACAAATCAATCTGCAATCTGAGAAGAAAGTGCTCTGTTATTATGAAAAGGTCCTTGATATGATATGATGATCGCTGTCTTGTATGTGAGAAGAATGATTTTAAGTGCAATTCTGAATTTAACAGGGAGCCAATGAAGAGAAACTAACATGGTAGAAATATGCTTTCTATATCCAGTTAGTACTCTCACTGCAGTGTCTTGGAACAAAAGAGGATTTTTCAGGGTGTTTCTAATTTTAGCAATATTGTGCAAATTGTTATGTCAGTGGCACTGGTGGATTGCACTGTTGCCTCACAGCAAGTGGCAATAGTGGAGTTTGCATGTTCTCCCCATGTTTGCGTGGGTTCTCTGATACTCTGGCTTCCTCTCACAGTCAAAAGACATGCCATCAGTGGGGTTAGGTTAACTGGTTATCCTAAACTGCCTATAGGTGTGAATGTGAACATGAATGGTTGCCTGTCACTCTGTGTCAGCTCTGGGACAGACTGGTGACCCGGTGTACCCTCGCTCTCAGCCTATGGCAGCTGGGATAAGCTCCAGCCTCCCTTTGATCCTGAATTGGATAAAATTTCAATTACTGCTGCCTCTTATAAGGTGGAAGCAGTCTGGCCATTCTCTTCCTCCCACAAAAACTGTATATTTTCTCTTTTATGAGCCATTTTCTGTAAACCGAAGATATGGTTGTATGTGAAAATTCCAGTAGACAAGCAGTTCAGCAGGTTGTCTTCACCATGTCTATGTGGTAAATGTGATATGATAGGCTGATTAAATATTTGCATTAACAAACAATTGAGCATGTGTACCTAATGAACTGGCCATAAGAAAAAACAGAATATATCTGCTAGTAGTATTAATATCCAGACTTGTAGTGTGATTACTTCAGAGATTGATGCCAGCAAGATGAGCCTAACACAGCAGATTTGTGTTTGCTAATCACTCTCCCTGGTTTGCCTGCAGTAGTCTGCTGGAAACCAAGGCCTACGTTAAGACATCAACATAAGCTTGGAGTGTCTGCACAAGCAGAAGGCTACTGTGGACGTTTGACTTGGCCTAAAAAAGCCCGTGTGCACTCCCACCAGCCGGCCAGTTTGGGGAGTGCACAACGCTATGTAACTAGTGTGCAGAGCGAGAACAAAAAGCATGCTGGCCTTTGTATTTCACGTTTGTGTACTCTGTCCTGTGTTGGCAGACTCTTTGGCTACATATTTGTATTTGTTTGTATTTATTTTTGTTCATGTGAACTGCATGATAGGCATAGCATTACGCAAAGCAACAGACAATAATTTTTGCTCACACTTGTGATTATTATGTGTGAATACAGTGATCACAAACCGAGTTCGTGGCCTCTCTCTGGTTTTCCTTTCTGTCACATTCAGATTTCAGCTGAATTTAAATTTAAGCTGGAACTAAACAGAACAAAATGCCAAAATCTTTGTATTTGTTGTTATTTGTTCACTTTGAGTTTGTATGAAACTTTGTTCTTCTGCATGCAAATAAGCTGCCACAGCAAAGTTACTGAAGTTAGCCTCACTGTTTCTGGGTCAGCATTTGGAGAAGTAATTTAGCTGTAACACTGTAATTTGGGAATTGGAGGATTTCCTAAGGAAAAAAAAAAGAACTGTCTGACTGAACGTGAATCATTTTTTATTTTTATTTGAAAGTATAGGTTAGAGAAGTGGCATTTACGTAACGTAAATTACAGTTTACTTTTAAACACAGCAGGATATGTTTTCACTCTTTGGCATGAAATGTGTGTGTCACTCAAGGTGTGGGAAGGAAGTTGCATTTGCAAGAGTGTTTTTTTCCCCCTTAGTCTGCCCCCCCCCCACCTCACATTTTCACATTCAGCCATTCATTCCCCTTTTTCAGGTTTGAGTTTGAGTGCTCAATAACAATAACATCCTCATGTTTATTTGAAGGAAGCTTCCACTAGTATAACTGTCGCATGTTGCTGACAACATACTGTAGAGCGTAAAGTGTTTAGAGTAAACTGAAACCTTGTGGCTCTCCCCAAAGATTTCAGGATATCATGTGAATACCATGTGAAGGTTATATTTTTATAAAGTGTCCAACAACCAAAAATGTGTGACCTTGTTGATGAAAATATGGGATTTTTTTTAATTCTGGGGGAAAAAAAACCCTTTTTATTTTATATCTGACAACACTATATGACAGCTTAATGGTCTATCGTTAAACCAATTTTTAAAAAATCCGCAAATTAAATCATCAACATTTATATTTAGCATTATATTCATATTATAATTTTAAGTGATTTTAATACAATTAAGATTAAATTCGCTCATTTGATTGGTTCAAATACTGAATAGTCTTTTAATGTGGGGAGTGTAGAATGTAGTCATTCTACCAAACCCTGATGATTCAGCTTCCATCCGCAGCCTGCTCGGTCAGAGCTTTGGCACATACGACATAAAAAAAAATTTCAAAAGGTTTTTTTCTCACTTGTGCAATACAGGGCGGCTTGGTTGGCTTGGAAAGGCGTGGTTAAATAACCTGGGTGAACGTATAAATTCGAGTTCTTGGGTGCCTGGAGTATATCTGACTTGCAGCAAGCTACGAGCAAACGAAACAGTCAAAACCTAGAGAAAGCGACTCAAAACTACGAGAAAATGTACACACGGTCAAACAGCACGACTCTGACTGTTGAGCCGGAGAGATTCGCCTCATGCAGGATGACGAGCCGAAGCACGGAGCCGGAGGTTTTTACCTTCGAGCGGATATCGGCTCAGGCAACCGCCGTGCGCTCCTACGTGCCCATCCGGCCGAAGAAGCGCTGCACCCGGGTTATGTACCCCGCTAAAGTCCGCATGCACCTTCCTCCTCCAGAGAAAAGCCAGGCCAAGCGCTGGCTGGTCATCCTGTGCCTTGTGGTGCTGTGGCAGATCTACACCGAAGATCCTTGCACAGAGACGGCGCTGGGAAACACGGAGAGCGCGATCGGCGACTACCAGGGTTTCTCCTTCCAGTCAGCGGAGGAGCAGGCTCGCCAGCTCTCAGACCTGTGCGCCAAACCCGAACTGATGTCAGCCACACCGAGCAGCTGTGAGGACGGCGGATCATCCAATGAGCAGATAATCCCGAAGCCCACCTGCTCCCAGCCCGGCCAAGAGACAGACACCAGCCGGTCCTTCGAGCAGAGCGCCGGGAAAAGCATGGTGGCACTGCTGGTCTACCACAGGCTGGGCAGCGACAACTAAAACTATCAGGACTGGTTTCACTGTAAACTGCCCGACACAGGGCTACTGGGTCCAAACCCGAACCGAGCTGGAGCTGATCCTGAGTAGCTTTTGGAGAAGAGCGGTGCGCCCTGCGCGGTGTAGCCGGGAAAGGAGCTCCATGCGCCGGCTAACAAGTCTCGCTCAAAGCCGAGCAGGACTATTAGCAAGAAATGAGACAACACTCGAAAGAATCAAGGAACTGTGAATACTGACAAGAAATTGAAACTTGATTTTAAGAAAAACTTGAACTTTTCTCTAACGGCATTATAGGCCTGCGGGCAAATTGAATGTTTTACATGTTTAATTTTGTCAAGGAAAACTGTCACTACTATAGGCCAGTTAAATGATACTGACACTGTTGTTGTTGTTGTTGTTTGTATGTTTTATTTAGTTATTTATTATGTTATTTGCTATTTATTTAATAATAATTTTAATAAAAAAAATGTCTAAAAGAAGTTCCTGTTTCCTGCCTCTTTACTGAAGCACACTAAATGCTGTTTATTTCTCTAAACGCGTGTAGTTTACAAGATGTTGAATATCCTACAACCTGCACAGGATCATAGTGTGCAGATATGCATTATTTGCATAGTCCATTTAAGCCCATCGAGTTTGAAAACTATATCAAAGTCAGTCATTTTTCAAACCCTTTAAGGCTCTATCACATTACACTTTATGTATGAATAACAAACTAATGGGATGCAGTGCATTCAACCACTCAGTAGAAAATCTTCTTTTTTAGCTCCAAGACAAATGCAGAAATATCGAGTCAACGGTGATCCAGATTCTGAGATAAGCGATCATTTCACAAAGAGAAAAAAATAAAATCAGCACATATATATACTTTAAAGCACAAAGGCTGCTTTGGTTTTAACTTCAAAGATGCTAAGATGCTAGAGTATCATTCCCTGAACTAGGAAACAAAGTCCCATAAAAGAATTCTTTTCCCAGTATGGTGTGGAAGAACATGACTTGTAAGCACAGTGTGCTTACATTTGCAATGCTTTCAACAGTATGGGTACCACATTCATGTTCTTGTGTCTGCAGAACCAGATACAGTTGGAGCAGCACATTTTTATTGTACAACAGCTGCATCTGCATCTAGAATTCTATTAATGGGCAGATACATTAAAGACCAAAGGGTGTTTGAGATTTTAGATTCAGTCCAGAGTGATTTCTGCAGACTTTAAGGGAGAAAAGAAAATGCTTTCCCCACTTTCCCTTTTTTTCATGCTTTATCTCTCGAGCCTTCAGAAGGCTGCTGAGTCATGAGTAGTTCCAGCTTCATGTTACATCACAGCAACAATGAGTCGTGTCTGAAAACCCTCCCCAGCACTTTGTTATTGTAATGATTAATATATTGCAACGCATTTCAGTTGCACACACAATAGAATGTTGAGATTATTCACTGCTTATTGATGATATGCTTCAATAATGTTATACTTTATATGACTTCACGCTACTTCCGCCGGCTTAAGGCAACCATCGCCCGGAGGCACCTGGGGAAGATCTGTTGATGTTTAATATTGGAGGTTGCCATGTTGACACTGTCCCGTAACGCACAGATAAAAATCGTAATATGACATGTATGACAAGCATGGGGTGGAGGACCCTGAGAATCTGTAGGATGCTGTAAGAATATTCCAGGTGTGAAACAAATGGCTTTTTTAAATGGTTGTGTGAAAATCACATTAACTGTGGAATTGTTAGATATTTGTTCATGCCAGTTGATATAATGTGGGTACTAAATGTAATACAGATCTGATTTCTGCTTATAAATTTCAAGCTGAAGAACTGTACATTTAATCACCACTTTGACTTAACAATATCTGATAGAGCAGATTTCTGCCTGTATTAGCATCCAAAACTAAAGCATCAGATAACGATAAATACAACCAAATGTATCTGAACCCAAGTGGTTTTTAAAGAGCTTCAGCATTCAGGTTTAATCTGTGTATTAATATAGAATATATATTTCTCTTCTGGTTCTCTCACTCTCTCTCTTATCCTTTTCTCTTTTTCTTTTCCTTTTTTTTTGCCACATCTCTGCATTAGCCATAGAAATACAATTCCCATGGCTACTTATTTTTCTTATTAACACATAAAATGTAATCGGGGCAGAACAAAAACGCTTGTCACATGCTGACTCCGGAGTCGTCCAAAATGCCACTGCTGAAGCAATGATTAAATAACATTCTTATAAAAATTCTATAAAGTTGTAAAATGTGGAAATAATTGTTTAGCCGGTCCTTTGTTGCCTTGGTGGCATGTTTTGGGTCATTGCCATTCTGGAAGACCCAGGTATCTTCAGTGTTCTGGCTGAGGAAAGGAGTTTCTTGTCCAAGGTTTTACAATACATAACTTCGCCCATCACCCGAGGTAAAGTCCTCCTATATGCTTAGCAGATAAAAAGCTCCAATCATAATGTCTCCAACTCTGTGCTTGACTGTGGGGATGGTGTTCTTTGGGTCATATTCAGCATTTCTCTTCCTCCAAACACGGCAGGTAGAGCTGATGCCAAAATACTCGGTTTTGGTTTTATCTGACCACAGTGCTGTCTCCAAAGTCTTCTCAAAATCATTTAGAGATTAAAAATTATGAAAGGCCTGTACCATGTTTAACCTATGTGGTCAAAATGAGTTATTTTGGGAGGCTTCAAAAACAATAGAAAAAAAAAGAATATGAAAGAAGCAGAGAGCGTAGCATGTAAACTATGAAGTGGCTTCTTCTATCTCCAACAGATCGGTATTTTGCACAGCACCTGCTGCACCATCTGTGTTTTTACACGTGTTGAGAAAAGTCTGTTGCAAGACCGGATAAAAAACATCTACTGAAGAATCATTATGGATGTACAGTAAAAACACTGCTTCCTCGAGCCAAGTCAACCAAACACATCACATATACAGTAGAGTTGCGAGGATGTTCAGCCACAGATCCAAAACAATGACTCACTTCCTGTTTAGTGTACGGCCTGATCTGGTTCAGAGTTGTTGGTCAAACTGAAAGCAAGCCGTGAAAGTCAAAGTGGATATTTCAGGAAAAGTGAGTTTTTATGTTCCAAGGGATTTTGATCAGTAAGTTAGGTTTGCATAGTACAATGGCATAACTTCGGTATAATGGTCCATGAACCAAGTGAATCCAATGAAGTTGAGCTTCAAACAGTAAATATCTTATTTTAACCACTGAGCTCAGGTGGATGTTCATGCCTTTGCCTGCCTCCAAGTGTAACGTGTCACATATCTAGAGGTCTTGTTACAGACAGGAGACTGTAGGAGATTGAAAAACATTATGGAGACATTCTGCCACTGTGTCATGGTATATAGAGAGAGTTGAGTACAAACACGAAGCTGTTGATTTTCTGGTCAGTATATATTCCTACTTCCCACTCAAGCTGTGGGCGTTAACCGAAAGAAAAAGAAGAGTGTAACTGAGTTTTCTCAGAAGGCTCTCTTGGCTCTCCTTAAGGGATGGGTGGGGAAGTTAGCCATTCAGAGTCACTGGTCCTCTACATCAGAAGGAGATAGCTGAGGTGATCTGACGACAATGTTTCCTGGATGTTTCACTATTAGGTCATGTTAGGAGACCTCTGGGACATCTTAGAGAAATACCGTCTCTTGGCTGGGCCGAGAATCCGTCTGTGTCAACACAGTGAGGAGATCTGCCTAGACTGCTGTTGCTACTGCTGGAATCTGTATAAGTGGATGAAATGGATGGAGGGATAATTAGTCTTTTTTAGTTTGTTTGCATTTAGAAACAATAACTAGTGGACAGCTCAAGAAGATTCAGATATTCAGTATCCATAATTCTGATTGACCAGAATCCATGGGCTAGCAGATCAGCCAATGGTTTTCCAGACTGTGGCTGACCTGGTTTAGAAATGATGCAGTTAATTCACGTTTTTGACAAATATGTTTGAGATTATAATTTCAGTTTTAAAGTTTAGCCTCCCATATGGCCTTTCTATGTGTATTTGCCATGCTGAGATTCTCCTTTATCAACTTAATTAAACATCATTATTCTACAGTTCATGTAAGTTACAACTTTAATGCAACAAAGGCTCTTGTGCTCAGAAAAATGTTGGCTATTTGCAACAAAGCTTGGCCTGGGATGAACTGGTGATCTCTCCAGGGTGCACCCTCCCTCACCGTATGACAGCTGGGATGGACTCAAGTGACCTTCGACTAGATAAGCTGTTAAGAAGATGTATGGATGAAATAAAGCCAATTTTACAATAACTCAGACTCTTTAGTTTTGCACATGAAAAAAAACTTTGATTTACTCACTGAGCCTCTAATGGGATGGTCAGATTATTTGAAAAAAAAAAAACCCTCTGATGTAATGTTTCAGAGCAGTAAAAGCTGAGGTCAGTCAGCTTTCCTGGAAGTTGCTCAGTGGAACCAAACCAGAGTGAAATATAATCTCCCAGTGTCTCGACCAGTGAGGTTCCCCAGCTAAGATTTTCCTCCCCAAAAAAGCTCCTCCCACATACATACAGGCCAACATCCAGTGTGTCCAAATTGTTATAAAGCTCTTCTTTTGCACTGACTGTACCAAATATTCACAACCACATCCCCACATTTTATCAAATGCTTTGATCCTAAATTAAACCAAAATCTCTCTAATGTAACTGAAATAATTGCTGATGTTTGCATTTTTTAATCAACTTGCTATATATGACTTCCTAAGTAACCCTATAGAAGCAACAAAGGCTCCTCTCCTCCAGATTTTTTCACGTGCGGCTCTGTGTTCAAATGTTGCATAATCCATAATAAAAAGATGCTTGGAGACCAGACCAGTGTGAACATGCCCACATCTCACTGCCTCATCTGGTTTTAGTCAGTCAGAGCTGCTGTGGAAAGTTACCACAAATGGCTTAGTTTTCTTTTTCAGTCGTCAGTCTTATGCTTCATAATTCACCTTTTACAAAGCAAAAGTTACGTCACAGGAAAGATTTTACAAATGAGCAGGATATTAATCCAGAATTTGTTTGGTTTGTTCCAGTATATAGGTTTCATTTTTTTAAAAAAGGTTTTAGTCTTACTTTGGTCTCAGTTACTTTCCTGATTGGATTTGTTCAGATCAGTTTAGTTTTTCTTGTTGAAAAAACAAGTTTTGTTTAGCTTTTTTTTCTTTTGGCTTAGGGGTTATTTCTCTCTCTTTTTATATATATATATACATATGTGGTGTTTGTCAGTGGGTAACTGACAAACACCAGGTCAACATACAATACTGTCTTGAGTCACCCCCTCCCCATTTCTCCCTCACAGTGGAATACTCCCAAAGCCTGAAAATCAGCATTATTGTAGCAGTGTGGGATCTTCTTGACAGAGAACAAAACAAAAGGGAGCCAACAGTTAAAGAAGAACTTTGGAATATCATTAGGAAGCCTGGGGAACAATTCTTGAAGATTACATCAAGAATTTACAAGCAAACAAAGAAAGAGAGTTCAGGTTGTGCTGAAGAATACATGTGATCATACCAAACATTCACTTTCCATCTGGTCAGAATTGTAAAAACTCTGTTTTTGACCTGTATACCGTATGTCCAGATATGTTAGCACATTTCACTAAATCACTTCACCTAATTCAAAATATAAGGACTTGAGGTGTGGCTCGTGACGTTTACACAGTGCTGTAGATGAAAAGACAAACGGTTTACTCATTATTATGTCATGTGTCAGTAATCATCTAAATCAAGCTTCCTCTGGCTTGTTGTCTACACTCTGTTGGCCTAGTTTTTCAAGTTATTTGCTTCCAAAGCAGGCTCGACGTCTGAGGTCAGCATTTAGTAAACATTTCTAAATCAGTTCTAACTGAAATTCCAGCAGATTAGCTTATCTCAGCACCAGCTGGTATATTTCTTTACACCCTACTGGCATATAAGGTACTACATAAACTGCTTTAGCCTGCCTACAGCTGCTGTGTATCTATAAGCCACCGCTCCTTAGTGTTGTGTCTCAGTATATCTATTGCCATTAATGCCTGCTCTGATTCTTTGGCTTCACTGTCTTTCCATTAAAAGTCCTTCAAGGAAAACAAGATTCCCATAACAGAACCGTGCCATCATCTATAACTCTCTGCTGACATTGATGAAAACAGATTTTTTACTGTAGTGCTAATGTGTGTGGTTTCATCTGTATTTTCAAGTACAGTGAAGAATTTTGACCTGAGCTCTAAAAATAGTTGTGGAAAAGTGCAGCCAAGGTCATAACAGTTCTGTTTACCCACCAAAGTATGACTTTATGTCTGAACTTGCAGCCTGATAAGACACTGACTTATAACATAGTTTCATATCAAGTTTTGCCATTTACTGGTTGCAGCTCATTTCCCTGTTTAACTGTTGGTAAACCGTTAAATTCATTGACGATGAAGGATGATGGATGGTCCAACTTTAAGTGTTATTTATTAAGCATTAAATAAAACTAAATTCTCTGTACTCTATATTTGTTTAAATCTGACAAAACTAAATAATAGCCTTGAACGAGGTGCACTCTGGAATCAGTGCCGAGGCTCATTTATAAATGAGTCTGAGTGCGTGACTTATTTTCCTGAAGTAGTGGGTAGTTGCGCTACATCTCTGACATCGTGATGCAAGCTGCTCAGGATCATCTGGATTAAACAATTGTAGATTTGTGACAGTTGACATTTAAGCAGTTCTGAAGCTGCAGTAGCACTCTGCTCTTGGCCAGATGACATTCTTCAGTTCGATACAGGGCATAAACACAAGCTACAATAACTGTCACTAAAAATGTAATATGAGGAAAAAGAGTGACTACCAGCTGGTGCTTCAGACAGTAAATGCTAAAAAAGAAAGTTTCCTTAATGATAACATCAGGAGACAAAGCTAAGGAAAAACTGCTGGGAGCTGGTTGCACTTCATTTCAGTGAGAAGCACTGTAATATCAACATTATATAAACCATTGTTGATTACTTAAATGTTGTTTTGTGAGACAGTTTTGTCTTGTCATCCATCGTCTGATCCTTTCGTGAATGACCAAACTCCTCACCATGTTTCCAAGAGCTGCTTGTGTCATAGATGTAGACAGAAGTGTAGTTGACAGGTAAACCATCAGCTGACATTCACACCTTTTCACCTGTCTACCACAACAGCCCAGTACAGCATTCAACTACAACTGAAAAGCCATCAGATATTAAAAAGTTTTTTTAATATCCGATGGAATGTTAGATTGCAATAAAATTAGTACTGCAATATCTAAAAACTAACAAAGTCTCAAAACTAAAAAAAAAAAAGTTTACTTTAGGCAATGATGCAAGAAAGAAATTACGAAAACTAAAAGATTCCTGAAAGTAAATATCAAAAATAAGATTAAAACTTTCCATGAGATGCTTGCAAATGACATATGACATCCCTATGACCGGCTGAATGAGCGCATATGGAAGAACTGCATGTAAACGGATCTACTGAGAGCTGTTTTGTTATTTTCAGCTGAGTCATTGTGATGTATTGTTACTCCTGCTGTGGTTCTTATTGCAGTTCTTTTGACTGGGGACTGTCTGACTAATGGGTCGTATCTGCTGAGGTTCACCCACATAAGATAACAACTCAATAGCATCGCATGTCTCCACAAAATCTACTGTTTACATCTCAGCAGACGCTAACACGCACACACGTTTGCCAACAGCCCACGTGCAATAAATGTGCAATAAACAGCAGCACAGAGACACACGCACATACAAATACATACAATGACACACGTGGATGAAGCATTAACCTCAGTGGAAACTCTGCGCTCAGCTTCATCGCGTGATCGCTCCATAAACAACCAAACACACTTTATCCATCTTATTTCAGCGGCAGTCAGTGAGACCGTTTCATCTCGTGCTTGAAAACTTTTTTTTTTAACAGGATTCTTTACAGGAAATCTTTATTTGCAGGAAAAAGCATGTTTAAAGTTTTGAGAGTTTTGAGCTGTTTAACACAGTCTCGTGGCACTCGTGAGATGTAATCTGTTGAAAGAAATAGGCCTATACCCCCATAAAAACAACAGCTTTCACACAGTCTGATGATGGTTCATGATACTGCTGAAACTGTATCCATTCACTCAAGAGTTCACATTATTTGGAACATTTCCCACCAAATTTATGTAATATCCTGTAATATCCAATGGATTCCACCAAGAAGAATTTCTTCCTGTTGGAAACCACTTAGCAATTACAGAAATATTCCCAAAGAAATCACCCTAATATACATAAATGTAAACTTGTGCATCAGTTGCTGCAACTCTAATATATTATTTTTGTTTTGCTTTTGTTCATTTTGCCATTTTTCCTTGACTTGTGTCATAATTTCACCCTCTAAATGAGTTACTGTTTACTTTAAGGAAGGAGCTGAGCACTGTTACAAGGGTTAAAGAAAAGGAGGCTGTCCTTCTACACTTCCCTTTTTTTTCCATCCATACCAACACATTGAGTCACAGTGGTAGGAAGTATCGAGAAACCTACCGGTTCGAACTGGAGTGGAGCAGAAAGGAGGGGCAGGATGAGCACTGAGATCTTACAGAGAGAGAGAAGAGTGGAGGAAAGGACAGGGTAGGGTGAAGAAGAAAAAAGGGGAAGGCAAGTATTCAGTGGGAGATTCCTTGGCTGTATCAGAGCGGAAGCAGAAGCAGAAGACCAAGTCAGGATTTCTCAACAAATTTTGGTCAACAGTGACGTTTCAACCGGAAAGAAAAATCTTCCTAAGTAGATTTCAGTATCACGCTATGGGTCAGAGTTAGGGTAAAGAAGCGTCATGAAAGGGAAAGTCCTTAATACTTATTTTATTGCAAAAGGTTTCTTCAACACCACCAGTGTAAAACAAAAGTAGTTCTCTATGTGGAGAGCTTAGGAGAGTTATATCATCAAGTAAACTTAAAAGGGCAAAACAGGGACCAGAAACCAAAGAGATTAATAATTCTTTCAAAGTATACTACTTGTAAAATGATACAAATACATCAGGACACGTTTTGTTTTATTATTATTTACCTTTTCCCTTTCTAGGAATGTGCTAAAGTACATGTACTTTCATTACAGGAGTGTTTTGTTTAATGATGTTATGATGGGGGTTGGCTGTAGGGGTGTAGGGGGTGGGGTGGCAGCGGCCCTGGCATGCCCCTTGGTGCATAAGTGCTTTCTGCATGATTGCTTGCATGATGTCTGGGGGGTTAGGGGTGGCAAGGTCTGTAATTTCATTCACTTGCGTGTCACAGATAATTTGCCATTGGAGGGAGTTAACGTACTATGAAGGGGGACAATAGAGGAGAGTGGGCTGCAAATTACTTGCACAGCAGAGAAGGTGTGGAGCAACACAAAGTGCTTTTGAGTTTTCACAGAGAGTCTTTGTTAGCAGGTTTTTTGTCAGGGTTTATGTCACTGCACAACCTTTGTCGTGATCAAAGCTCAGTTTATTGTCCAGAGTGACTCAAAGGCATTCAAAGCATTCAACTGTAAATGTCACATGTACCTGAAGCACTTAGCTATAAATAGTTAGTGATGCAAGTAAGGCATCCATAATTATTCCTAGTTATATTTAGCTGCAGGTAGAAGAAACAGAAAACACCTCTAAAAAATAAACTGTATTCTTAATTATATTATAAGGATAATGTATGTTTTACTAGGTGATAATTATTATGCTTCACAAGTACATTTGACCCTGCTGTATTAAGAATAAGATAAACCTTTATTAGTCCCACACGTGGGAAATTTGTTGTGTGACAGCAGAAAGTGGACAATGCAATGTTACAGCAGCAAAAATAAGGAAAAACAATGGAATAGAATAAGATAAAAACAATAACATACTATATAAAGTAGAATAAAATACTATGTACAACAGAATGTGTGTGGTCAACTTTGTTGAGGAGTCTGACAGCAGATGGAAGGAAAGACCTGCGGAGTCTCTCTGTCGCCCATCAAGAGCTGCTCAGTGCTGTCAGTCTCCTGCATGGGGTGGGAGATGCTGTCCGACAGGGATGACAGCTTGTTTATGTACAGAGCGTATGTACAGAGACCAACTAACTAATACCAGGCAAACTCACAATGATAGAGCTTACTCTAAAATTTCAGGAAGAAAAATTAAATCCAAAAAGTATTTTTCTTTTCTTCTTTCTGGTGGAAATTTCTGTCATTGTTAGTTAAAACTTTTACTGTTTTCTGCATGTTGATTTTGTATTCTTAAGCAGCAATCCTTCATGTTGAGTAACCGCTCCTTTAAATCCTTTGGTTATTTTTAAAGCTCATAACTAATTTAGCCTCAGAGCTGCATAAATCCAAGATTAGAAAACGATTTGAGGTATTTCGGAGGTGGGGAACACCCACAGTCCATCTGAAAGGCCTCTGGATGTATGACTCTGCACTTAAATGCAGCTCCACCTGGTTGAGGTGGGGCTGCAGAGTGCAGAGTCATACATCGGACACCTGTACTGTGGACTTTGTGATGTTGCTAATTTGATATTTTTCCCACACCTCCCACTTTCTCACCAATATCATTTGACAGTGTAACTGACCAGTCAGGGAAGAGATTTAATCTGCGCCCCATTCATTCTGAAATGTCACCGTCGTACCTCAGTCATGAGTGTACCAATGCTGCACATTCTGTGCCACCATGACGGTGCGGCAGCATTTATGAAACAACAAAAGAGGGTGCAGCCTGATGTCATTCAGTGCAGCACACCTGAACGCAACAGCGACTGGTTTCACAGGATTACAGCAGCTTTTTTTGGTTTGTTTTTTGTTCTGTAGGACCAGTTCATGTGTGTGTTGTGCTTTAGTATTTAAAATGCTTCAGTTAATGTGGCTCCAATTTACGTGGTTGAAAAAAATGTGTGATGCCATCCTTTAACAACATGAGGGACAGAATTGTGTCAGTATTGCGTCACTGCGCTGACATCAAAGGACAGCTTGGGTGTGTATGCGAGATTCTAGCAGCTATGACATAAGCGCAGCATTCGATGCAGCAGGAATTAGAATGAGCTTGGAATACCTATTCCACCTCTCCCACTTCTTTATGCAGGCTTTATCACCCTTTCAAACAGGCTTGGTCTTGATATCTGCCAGAGCATCATGGTATTGACCAGGATGCACAATTATACATTGTTAGGTACTGAAAACTGAGTAACCACAACAGTAGGGTATACCTAGCAACATGGTTATGAATCCTGAAACTTGAGCTTTGTGCATCTGAATATCCCATGCGACCAACTCCCTTGCATTTCTGTGTTGCACAAGATAGTCACACTTCTTGGAATTTAAAAAAAGGACATTACATCACCTTAAAGACAGATCCCTCTAACGGTGTTTCCCACATTTTAAATATCATTTTTGAGTCCTATATGATCAATAATAATGTAATATTGAAACAAAGCCCCAGGCTTTGGGCCTTAAATTCTCATAAAAGAGTAGAAATGTGCTGTATAAAAATATCAGTCATGTGATTCATGGCACATGACTCTTTTTTTGTCTTCCTCACACAGTTCAGCTCTGTGATCTTCCTCCAGGAAAACTTGTCAGAAATGTATCCGCATTTAGAAAAGAGGAATGTTTCATTGTTAATCGTATTTAATTTAAAGTTGTTACAAAATATACTGCATGTTGCTTTGAAGTAACATTGTATCTTTATAAATTTCCTCTGTATATTTTTTGTTATTGTATATTTTTACTGAGGTCAGAATCATAAGAGTTAGGGATGGGAACTGACAACTGTACCAGTTGAAAGCTTTTCTAAATTGCTCAGGTGAATCATGCATTCCCAGGTGGTTCAATTCCTTTGTCCTGCCATATCTTTCTTGTGGCGTTGCAGTTCCAAAAGCATGACGTCAGACTGATCCATCTTTTCACACACTGAGTCACATCCAAGCCTTTTATCTGCTCCGTTTCTTTCCGGTTTTCAGCCATAAAGTTTTTCATGTCTGTGTTCAGAGATAGCAAAAACCTGTACAGACTTTCTTTTCTTCCACAGAGAAGTGACCAGAATTTGATAATAAAAAAAAAAAAAAAAAAAAAAAAAGGTACAAAGAATATAACATGCATTAAATACAAAATCAAAAAACACACTGTTATCAATTGAATCATTACACATCCCTGACATCATAATATTCATACTATTCCTACAAATCATTTGATAATGTTAGCTGTAAAATGTCCATGCTAATGCACAGTCTACTGCAGTAGGGTATAGTACCAAAAATGGTCACGTCTTCTTTAAAACCTCATGTTAAAATGAATGTGTTTAACACGTAGAACAAAAAATGACTTTGGTCCATCCATCCGACCAGTTCAGTTCAATTTAATTCAATGAAATTTTATTTAAAAAAGATTAAGAACAAACTTTATTATCCCACATGGGAAATTTGTTTTGGACAAGCTGTGCTAAGCATAAGCAGCATTTGTATAATAAAGCAATGCCAAAAATTAATGAATAAATAAGTTAATTAACTAATAAACATTTGTTTCCCATAATACAACTCCATTTTTTAAAATTGTGATAAGTCCTTTTTTTTAAAGTGCCATATGAGGGGAGGAAGATAGGAAAAAAGAAAAGCCAGATAGTGTATAAATGCATAGTGATTGACAAAAGGTGAATAAATAGTCCTTAGCAGCCCAGGCCTGTTGAAGCATAACTAACGGAGGATTCAGTGTCACTTGATCCAGCCCTAACTATATTCTTTATCAAAAAGGAAACTTTAAGCCTAATCTTAAATGTAGGGAGGGCGTTTGTCTCCCAAATCCAAACTGGGAGCTGGGTCCACAGAAGAAGGGCCTGAAATCTGAAGGCTCTGCCTCCCATTCTACTCTTAAACACCCTAGGAACCCCAACGAAGCGAACAGTCTTAGAGCGAAGAGCTCTAAGGTCTTTAAAATAACAAAAGTCATAGGATGAGTTTATTTAAGACCTTTTATGTGAGGAGAATAATTTTAAATGTGATTCTGGGTTTAACAGGGAGCCAGTGAAGAGAAGGCAATATGATGAATCCTGCCATTTTTTTTTTTATTATCACTCAATCCAATCCAGGGAGCTAAAGCCTCTCACAAATGTCATAGGTCAAAGGACACGATACACCCTGAACAGGTCGCCGGTCTATCCATGCCTCACATCACCATTTAACCTCTTTAAACTGTGGCAGGAAGCTGCAGTGCTCAGAGACTAACCCTCTCTGCACAGGAGGAACAAACTGTGCGCACTTAATTTGTTTCTTAGCACTAATTAGCAGATACGTGTCTTGCCAAACAAGTTTGCGAGTATTAGCGGCTAGCTTAGCCATCGAGCTTTTCATCTAAATATGGTCACTGGCAACTCCAAAAAAGCAGTGGTTTAAACGCCAACAGTGACGCAGTGGGGAGCACTACAGTGTTTCTTTCATATGGCAGCACCTAATGTAAGGAGAAAAGTGCTGAAATGTGACTCACTGATCTTGCTATGGCTATGATAACATTATTCAGCTCATTGTTATGTAAAATATGTTTATACTATTTAAGGTATTCATTGCAATGGGTGGTTCCACACTGCAATCTGTAATCTTGCAAGGTAAGAGAGGAGCTTCCCTCTGCAATGGAAGGACATTTCGAAATAAAGATGGCTGCAACTCTTCCTTCTTTTTTTTTGACCTCCAGCGCACCTTTAGTGAGCGTGAACAAAGGAAAGCACAAATGAAAACAGGAATAAAATAACATCCTTTGAACAAGTGTCTATTTGTGAATCACTGTATTATTTCATTTATTTGTTTCTGTTTATTTATGTTTTGAACTCTCATATTTTCTCCAAACTTCTGATGATAGTAGAATTTGGATTTGAATCAAAAATATGACTATGCAATAAAACCAGTAAATGTGTATTTGTATCAGACATCATTTGGGTTCATTGCAATTTCAGAACATATTCTTCTTCTTCTTATTATTATTATTATTAGTAGTAGTAGTAGTAGTAGTATTATAAACCTCTATTACAGATGTATTCTTTACCAGTCATTATAAATTTGCCACTGTATTGATCTGATTTATAAAATAATCCAAATAAATGATTAATTTTACTACTGAGAGTCCTACGTGTATGTTTTGCCACCATCATGGATCTCGTCAGTGAACTATTTTTAGACATACTGTAACTGTCATGAGCTCAAACGACTTTCTGTGAACACAATGAAGATTTCTATCCTTCCTGGTAGACTTGTGAAGTTTCAAGAACCTCGCTCCTCTGAAAAAGCATCACTCAGAGGAATGTTGGCAGTGACTCAAAGAACGGATCAGACATGTAGAGCACAATAAACTCACTGACTGAAGGGTCACACATTCAGCTTTGGATTCACTGTAAAATGTGAAGCTGGAGATGATTTCATTGACCAGCTACAGCAGACAGCTGAATGGAAAACTACAGGAAGGAAGTTCAAAGGTTTAAAACCACAGCATTTGGAAATCAGGAGGATGTCATTTAATCTTGTGTCAGAGATAATTCCCCCAGGATATTAGTGAATATACTGGGGGGGGGGACTCTGTTATCATAATAGAAATGACCAGGTTTTCCTATTGACAAGGGTGTCATATTTGATATATGAGTTTTTGAGATCCTAACCTACTTATATGTTTTGTTTTGTTTTGTTTTTGGATTTTTTTTTTTTATATAACTGTCCTTGATTATTTTCCTATCTTGTGTATTTTAAAATTAAAATAACTGACAGTGTAAAAGTCAAGGCAGGGATTACTTTCATAGTGCTTTGAAATTATTTAAACTAAGAAGGAAGAATCACAGTAAAATACACATGCAGAAGTTGAAATGTTGAAATGTAAATCTGTAAGTAACAATTTGTAATAACTTTATTATGTTATCTTCTGTATTTCCAGTTAAGATTTAAAGCTCGGCTTAAATTTTGTCAGATTTATTTTTAACATAAGTGACCTCTTAGGGGATTTCAAGGGTTCCAAGGAAGACAAGTAACTCGCTTAAACTGACATTAATATTGCATGTTTGCTGGAGTCAGCAAGGTGACACACCGAAGAAAAATTTGGATCTTACGGGAATCAGATCAGAGACATAACATCAGAAGTGATGGGGAGGTTCGGAAATTCAGGAGACAGGAGAATAAAAACAAGCGCAGACATATCTGATGTTCAATTCAAAGAACTCAATAAAACAGAAAAACTCTTTGGTTCAGTTCTTGGAAGCAAATGTGGGATGGGTTTCATCAGCAGGCAGTTTTCTTTCAAAATGAAACTACAGTTCAGATCAGACTAAGATCCATCTGTTCATCCACTTTCTACCGTCTTATTTAATTCAGGGTTGCGGTGGAGCTGGAGCCTATCCCAGTTTCACAGGACGAGATGCAGGGGCCACACCCTGAACAGGTTGCCAGTCTGCTACAGGGCCAACAAAGAGAGACAGACAGAGACTGAGCTCTGAAGTGAAATGTGAACAAAAACATTGAAACTCCAGGAATATGGGTTACTCGGTTTTGCCATGACCTTTTTAGAGATAAATATAGACTAGCCAGCCAGTCAGCAATTAACATATAACCACTCCAAAGTTCACCTATTTGAATATTAAATTTGCGCCTGAGGCTTTACAAAGCATTTCAAACAAACACTTAAAGTAACATATGCACAAAAATGCTAAAAGTTAAGTAAAAGTTAAAAGGAGGATACTGTATGTGTTAGCATGGACTGCTATTTTAAGGTTAGCTAGCTATTTAGCTTAACTGTGCTCAAACTCAGAACTTCTCAAATAACAATAATTTTTCTAAAAAATCCAAGTTTCAAATGTTTCCACAAAGCTGACATATTTTCATTACATTAAGCTAAGCAAGTAATGGATACTTACTGTAGGGTCTGAGAGTATTCCAGGCAACGCACCCTCCATCATGGCGCCACGAAGAAAGCCCACCGCCTTCCAGCCACTAGTATTTCATGTTGCTGGACAGAATGTGATTCATTATCACCACGTGTATTTAAACTTATTTCATTTTATACTAAAATTAAAAACGATGACAATTTTGAGTGTTAGATTGTGAAAGCGACCAATAACTGGATATTTCATTCATTCAGTTTAAATAGTTAGAATATAATAGTTACTGTATAATTTAGTTGACTAAAAACAGGCCAACACATAAATACTGAACTGCTTCTTAGGTCCTGCTGTTGGTGGATTTTGAAAATAACACATAAAATGTGTCGAACTGTGTAACACATCAAGTGTGTTTATTTTATTATATTTATTATATTAATTATAGTATTTACACAGTTTTTTTGGCATATGATATTTTAAATTAACTCAAACTGTGTTTTGAATTAATTACATGTGCTTTCGGCCATTTTTAAAACGTCCTTTCTAAGAGTGTATTATTATGTATTATACATGCGTCTGCATGTATCTCCTTATTCAAGTGGGCCAATCCGAACCGCACTTTGTACAAACTTTAATAATTCATTCTTATGATGTTTAATTTTATCATCCCCCTGCAAAGGCAGTATTTTATTTTCCATTTGTTTTACCACTGCAGGATCACATAATGACACACATTTTCTAACTGTGTTCTTTATCATTTTATCTCTCTTCGTACATGTGGATCTTATTATAGTGCAAGAATAACAAAGCTGGCCTTTCGTGTCTGAGGAATGTTTTGGTCTCATTGATTTTTTTAGATTGCACTTGCATAAACACAGATAAAACCAGATCACTTTGTTGAGACGGACATCTTTAGTCCAGCACTCAGGCGAACATCCTCCAATTTGGGGATTTTTTAAATGTATGTATTTTTATTTTTAATGATGCCTTTTTTGACACGAGCGGAGTGTGTTTCACGGGAGCAGAGCCACGGGTTGGAAATTTGAGTTTTTGGAGTTGATGTTTTCACCTTTTTCTTGGACACTCGCACTGTGTGGGATTCTGGGAGAAGTGCCACAGGTCCACAGTGCTGGGATTGTATATAGTTTTTCTTCATCGCCTAACTGTCAATAAATTCACTGTTCATCAAAAGAATCCTGCTATCGCAGTCTGTGACAGTCACTGCTTTGAGTTCTTTGGTCATAAAGAAAAGTCACATAATTAAACAAAAAAACTAACTCTGAAACCCAGAATAGTATAAGAATGCTTAGCTGTCATAAAGGTGACATCACTGGGGTTTTTTAACTATGTGAACGTAACTGTTATTCGGGGGAAAAGCTGTAAAGGTATAAAAAGTGAATTACATCAGTTTTACAAAACAGATAAAACCCACTCAAAATTATGGAAATGTTTTGAACTTATCATTATTTTATTTTTTTGTTGCCTTCTACTTCATCACATTGTTTTATGGATCATCTTTTGCTTTTGATGTTATCTGATGTTATTCAGCCGCATGCTTCAAGTGTGACAGCAGCCAACTGGAATGTGTCCAGATAGCTTTTGCCTGACCTCCTACTCGTCCTCCACTCTGCTTCTGTTTGTCTGAATGAATCACAAAAAGTTTGTTTTCACGAGGATAAGAGTGTGTGGTAACTCTGTGAATGAAACCACAGGAAGCTCTCGTGCATCCATTAGTGACGACTGCTCGGAGTCTCTTGGCTGATAACCCAAAAATAAGCACTCTGTCCTCCTCCTTGGTTTTATCTGGAGATATGGGGATGACTAAACAGATTTTTTTTTAAATAGACACTTTAGAATGTGGGTGGCTATATCCTGGAAAACCCAAAGGTGAATGTAATCATGTTTTTTATGTCTCACTTTTAAAGTTGGAATTTGTTTTATTGAAAGATACTCAACAATGTTTAAAAAAATGCAGTTATCTTCAGTTATTTGGAGTCAAACTGATTTTAACTGAAAGTAAGCAGTAGAGTAAATTACTCAGGTCACCGTGAATGAATCAGTATTTAATTTCCACTTACATCTCCATTAAGGCAAATAAAACACTGGTTTCAGTGTGACACTTTGTCATGTGTTTTCCTCTTCTAACACTGAAATAGCTTAAACATATAGGGAGTATCCTGATGTCTTTGGCTTATCTGATTCCTGAGGTTTTTGTTAACATTATATAGTCTTAACTCACAATATAAAGCGCCTTGAAGGATAACATAAAAAAACTGACTTTTATCTCGCTGAAATCGAAGACTTCTTTTGAATCAGCTGTTGGGTGATCTGTGAGAATTGGGTTTTTCCTGATACATTTACTGCATGCTTAGTTAGACTGGCATCTTGGGAACCTAAAGACTAAGTCAGTGCATTGGCCTCTTAAGGCATTAGATGATGCAAATTTCACAACTGGGGATGCTGCTGCCATCAGGATGTGTCTGTTTTCTGGGAAAGTTTATGTGGTTGGTGCATGTTAAAGTTCAATTCAAATGTATTTATATAGCACAGCAGTCACTTCAAGGCGCTTTATATTGTAAGGCAGCGACCCTATAATAATAAAAAGTACACATGAGTAACATCAATATAACTCCCATTCAGTGTTTTAATGATATAGATGACCAATTTAATAGCTGTGTTTGTGCCAATGTGAGTGAATTAAAAGAGTAGGGTCCACTTGAGTCCAAATAAATTTAATTTTATCGTTAGAGTGAACATATCCACATACACAACAAACTTGTTCCAGGACTTACAGACACATAACATTTGGCATAGATTTGTATTTCAAGCAGCTTTGATTCCCAAGTGGTGTTTTTTATGTAGAAAGAGTACAAAGAGTGAAAACAAAACATATCACTGCACTAAAAAAAAACAAAACTCAAAACCAGGTGCAAAAAATAAATGTCCAAAGAAGATATGACCAATATTCTGCTGGACCACCATTGCCAATCTGCTGAAGGAAGGCACCAAACTGAAAGGACAGCTTGTGCATAAAAGTAACATGCAAGCAGAATTAGACAAAATAGCACTAAATAACACCATGTTGGCCTGCCCATCTAGTTTCATTGTCTTGGTGCATTTCATTTTACACAGTCTGGAGGCCGTTGTATAAAAGTTTTGTTTTTGGGGGTGAAAATAATTGTTTTGTTGTAGCTAAAAAAGTTTTTAAAAAATGCAAAAATGGTTATTCACATTCTGCAATCCAAAGTCAACAGTAAGACTGTTCATCTTTACTGTTCTTGCAGGATATGAATTGTGCTGAGGTGAAATCATAGTGCCAAAACCTTTAAGCTTTAATCTGTCTCCAAATTACATAGTTAGCAAAGTTAGCATCAATATTGATTGTATTAGGATATTTCAGTTTTGCTGTGATGGGGACCAATCCTCCAGTTTGACAATCACGTGGGTTAAAGAATAACTTTAAATGAGTGGAAAACATCTTGTATTCCTCCTCTGATGGTGTCTATTTATTGAAACACTTTTAGGTTCATGCACCGTTTTACTGAGAAACTGGATGCTTAAACAAAACTTTTTTTTACTGTACATTTAGCGAGAACATTTGTTCCTCTCCAGCATGAATTCTGCCTTTGTGCAAGGACCGAAACAAGGACAAGAACTGTGTCAGTCGACAGCGAGCTGGACTGTGACCATCTGTTAGATAACCTGATGAGATTGCCTCCGAGCATGACACCAGACATTTCATTCCAACCAGCATGTGGTCATACTTAACAAGTTTCTAATGTTGTTGTTAAACAGAGCTCAACTAACTTTCTTTCCTTTTCTTTTTTGTAATGTTTTTTTTATTTTTTATAGTTCATATATGAGCAAAAGAACATTTAAAAAGCATAAAAACTGATTTTGTTCTACGAAAAATTACCTTCTAAATAAAACTTTTTGTTTTAATTAATTTAATTCATAATTGTTTTAATTCTGATTCTGACCTTTAATGAAGTGATTTGAAAATGCCTGTATAGACTTAATTTTCCCAAGCTGTCGCAATTATAAAGGGACTCATACATTAAAAATAGCTGTTAAGGAATTATTTTTGGGCTAACAAGATGGTGATAAGATAAGAATACACAACAAGCCAAAGAGCCAAAATGCAGCAAATATTAAGTTGCTTTAGAAAGTACAGGAGCAAAAAAAACATGCCCATCAGTCTTATCTGTGGAAAATGTGAGTGTTTCCTGTCTGCAGCTGTGAGACTGAGCTGAGGCTATTACCATGACTTACACTGGATGGACTCTTAAATTTGAGGGGGAGGAGTAAACTCATGATGAAACAAACAAGTAATGACGATAATGTTTTACTGCATGGAGGACCGAGTTGCTCCTACAGCCAGATTTGGGAAAGTTTACATGCATGAGTCAGAGCAAGTAAATGTTTAGACAGTAAGATGAAGGCGGCTCTGCTAAGTTGTGGTTATTAACAGCTGTTTGGCTTTTCCTGCTCGCTGTGGATGACTTGCAGGAGTTTCTGTCATCACCTGGACTCCGGTTTCAGTCTGTCTCTGGCCTATAGGTGCAAGAAAATATGAGGAAGCTGTTATTTCGTAACTGTTTTAAATACTAGGCCACAAGGACACTCCTTTAAACAGACAGGATGAAAGTGGGAAATTCAATAACCTTGAGACAATTGCTTACTATCCTGGAGTGTACTGTAGTATCAGCAACCATAACTATAATAGTAGAGTTATTGTCGCTTCTTTGGGTGGCTGTGGCTCAGGTGGTAGCACAGATCAGCTACTGATTGGAAGGTTGGTGGTTCGATCCTTGGCTTCCCCAGTCTGCATGCCAAGTATCCTTGGGCAAGATACTAACCCCGAGTTGCTCTCTGATGTGTTCGTGTTGGTTAGATTGCACTTGAGTTTTCAAGTGGGTGTAAATGAGGTATGTTGTGTACAGCGCTTTGAGTAAATGGCCTGTATTTGTATAGCGCTTTACCAATCCCTAAGGACCCCAAAGCGCTTTACACAACCAGTCATTCACACACACAATCACACACTGGTGATGGCAAGCTACATTGTAGCCACAGCCACCCTGGGGCGCACTGACAGAGGCGAGGCTGCCAGACACTGGCGTCACCGGGCCCTCTGACCACAATTGTAGTTAAACATAAACTTCCATAAAAGAAGCTGCAGAAGCATTGAAAATCAGGAAGCTGTTGCCTCATGCGTCAAATCAAAATAGTGGACTAGCCCCTGAGAGGCCCATTCATTCTATATCGGTTTGCATTGAGACAAGAAGTCACAGAAGGACCCTCCATAAATCACACCCTGCTTTATCCTCCTTCACATCATCAGGAAAGTGTTTGCTGGGGTTAGATCAAGTGAGCAGTAAGGCCATTTTCTCATAGACTTCTATCTTGTACAGCCAGAAGAGTCACGCAGGGCTTAGAAAAAACGCAGCATTAAAGCGTTTTCATGTAAGCTGGGTCATTTACATGCGATCAGTTGCTGCACCCAAGTCACAAAATCCGTCCAGTGATTTTTAGTGATATGTTGGATTTAATTATTTTTACTCATTATAAATAAGAACAAGCAGATTCATGTTGGAACTTAACTGTAATTCACACAGACCAGGAAGCTCATGAATGTGAGACTAAGAGGTCAACAGATAATAATCTGCCCTCCTTCCTCTGCGTGTCATCAGGATGAGCTTCACTATGAGGAAACATCCCTCAGTGAATAATGTGGGGTTTTTTGTCACTCATAACAGTGAATACTTCCTCTGAGTAAGAATTTACATTATGAACATAGTTTGTTTTGGGTTTTAAGCATTTAAATATGTTTTACCTTGTTAATATGAACTGGGTGGAAATATAATCAATCCACTGCTAAAGACGAAAAGAGGGGAGAATTTCTAAATTATTAAGAAATTGATCAGAAAAAAAATAATGTTGTCAAACTATAAAAAAAATGCTGTGTCTGTATATCTGTAAAAGTAAATTAGTAAGTTTAAATTAAAATAATTAAGTAATCTTTACTAATTTTATATGCTTCATATTGTATTTGCAGATTTATTTATTTGATGCAACTTCACAGTGTAGGTGGTTCTGCTAAACAAGCTCCATAAATATATTACATTTGTGTTCATCATATTTAATTGAATATAATATAGAGGATATAGTTCTGAATATACTCTTCTTGGATCTCAGAGGAGTATATTCAGGAAAATTGTTCACAGGAATTTTCCAGCAACTTTACACTAACTGTGACGTTACAGAAACTCCACAGGCTACTCCCGTCACTGGGGTCAAAAAGTTCACAGCCATTGTCACACATTGTGACATATTTACAGAGACAAAAACGTGTCTACATAACAAACCTTTGTTACGTAGACAGTACATTCAATATTTAATATATTATATTATAAATGTTAGCATGACTGTAAGGTTTAGGTATAAGGTTAGAAGAATTCACCTAAATGTAAGCGAACGTCCTCTGAAGTGACGGAAACAGGGTTGTGTGTGTGTGTGTGTGTGTGTGTGTGTGTAGCGGATTCCCCTCTAATTGCCATCTTTGTTGTAGTGTACACAGCTCTTACGTCACGCCACACTGAGGGGACTCTTGTCAACACCGGGTGACCCACAGGGAGGAAGTGATGTGTGTAATGCAAAACACGAGTTTAAGGAAAATAATGAAAAACAAGCAGCAGCTCCCCCAGCTGGATGTCCTGCTTAAAAAAGACAAGCAATGGAGAGAATAAAATATAACCATTTTTGTATCCATAACTTATAAAGAGGAAAAAAAAGTTTTCTTTAATAACTCTTTAATAAATTACTCAACAAAAAAGCTCAGAATAACCTTAAACTGTTTGCAGACAATTAACTGTTTATATAAACGGTTAATTATGCAAAGATATACACTTGTGAGCACATATTACACAGATTTGACCAATTATATATTTATTTTCTTTAAGAAATATTGTAAATCTTTCTAATTGTATTTTTAACTAATTTTTTTCCTTGTGTGTTTCTCTTTCCTGCTTTATGATATGTGCGTACATTAGACCTTTTCTGTGTGTACTGTTCAAGACTGAACAGAATATTTGTCACAAAAATGACATCCCAGTGAGACGCTTCCACTTTTAACAGAGAATTTTAAAAGTGCAGCACATTTGCTGATGCTGATAAGCAGGCCTCTGCTTCCACCTGCTGGCTAAAAGACACAAACACACACACACGGTGGTTTTAGAATACCTACATATCAATGTTCCCTCTAAGCTGCGCACGTGCGCAATTGCGCACTGCTGGCACGGTCTCTGCGCACAAAAGATCTGCGTTGCGCACAGAAAAAAATCTAACCTGAATTGAAATTAAAATAAATACGTTAACAATTCTGTTTTGCAGTGTTAGTCAGTAAGTGACTGGCTGTTCCCATATGGGATTACAACGATGCCACCTTATCCCATAGTCCAGCCAATGATGTGATTCACATTCGTATATACGCAGCTAATCAGCGTTGTTGACAGGCTATGACAGCGTCCTTATGCGCCGACACCGGTGTTTTAGCTGGCAAAGCGGCGTGGCTGATGTGGAGTGAAGCCACGTTAATGACAACGTGTACAACCATTGGAGATGTGAGCAGGACAGACGGAACAATTGACGGAAAAAGTGTGGACTTTATACCAGTTTTTAAATTGTGTTGATAGGCCACGTAAAACCAGAGTTATGATAAAAATATCTGCAATGTTTGGTTTTCTTCCTGAATACTATCGTTGTTTATATTTACTGCAGGAAGAAACGGTAAAAACGGCGTTTTATAAGGAAAACGCTCGAAAGCACTCTCCGCATGTGAGTAAAAACACCCCCTCCCTCCCAACCTCACCCGCTGCCCCTTTCCTATTCGTCCAAAAAAGTACCATGTCGACCAATCAAAAAATGGTATGGAAACGTGGCATCTAGTTGTTAAGAAACGGGGGGAAGTTTTAGGAGCCACGGCGGTGTTTTGAGATGTGAGAGATTTGAGACGTTTAGCGCAAATCTTGTGTAGTTAGTGTGTAGTGTAGTTTTGTTGTGTGTGTCAGAACAATGAGGCGGCTGCTGAATGTTACAGATGTTACAGGAGTGATACATCTCCTGTTGTCAGGCCTGCAGGTATCAGGCTGTTGTTCTCCTTTATCTCATAGTCAGTGGCGGTCCTAGCCTATTTGGCGCCCTGGGCGAACACTCCCTCTGGCGCCCCCCCGCTACTGTACTTACTTCTTCAAAAAAGTAACTCAGTTTGGCAAACAACAAAGTTTTTTGCAGCTATTTTTTTTTTTTTAATGCAGCCAAGGCGTTTTTTTAAATAAACATTTCAAACTATTTACAGAACATTCAGCTGTTCTGCATCAAATCTGATGCCACACAAATTATTTGTGCCACTCCAAACAATAATTTCTGTCCACTATGAGCAGTAGCGGTTTTAGATACGGGCGACACGGGCGGTTGCCCGGGGCGGCATCGTGGTGGGGGCGGCATCACGGGCATCGGCAAAAAAAATAAAAAATTGCTAGTGCTGCCCCGACATCATGCCAGCGCATATTGGGGATGACATAGGCACCGATCGGTTTTCTATCGCCCATTTGCTGGGAGTAAGGGCGCCCTCCGTTTGCGGTGCGCCTGCTGCTTGCGGCACAGGGAGGAGAGGGCGGGCGGCGGGGATTCACTGGCTGGCTGGAGCAGCATCTAATAACCAACTCGCAAAAATGAAACAAAATAAAAACAAAACAACAACCACGAAAACACCAGACATTATGATACAGACTTATAATTTGCACCGATGTTTTCTATATTTCCTCGGGATGAATAAAGCATAATCAATCAATCAATCAATCAATACACGAAAAGTGAGCGAGAGCCCTCGGTGCGCCTGCTCGCTGCTGAAGTCAAAGTAAACTTTATTGTCATCTCTGCTACATACAGTGCAGTATATAGAGAGACGAGACGACGAGGCTCCAGTTACAGCAGTGCAAGTAAACAAACAATAAATAGTTAAGAGTAAAAACGTTAATGTACACTTTAGGACCAGGAGTAAAGGGATCAATAACAATTTAAAATGTATATTTTATATTTTGTTGATTTAAAGTCTCACACACAACCCGTTTTTAAAGTTTAAAAAGAAAAGAAGAGGAGTGTAGCGACTTCCACAGTCGCTAGAGGCCGGGACTGAGCCTGCCTATTTGCCTGACGCGCTGTCAACTTTACGCAATAATGCGAGAGGTGGAATTGCTTGCTTGTTTATTAAAGTGCTTGAAAAGTTTACAGAGCAATGTGATCGGCTCATGATTCAAACTCTTAAAACATCACAGGCTCTAATGCAACAAGGGAAACTCGTTGTGCTGCGGTCAACAAAAATACAGCTTCCCAGTCCTCATCTCTGTCAAAATCAAACCAGTGAAAGACAGACTGACTCTTAATGTTACCGCTAGCACCCACGTGACTCCAGTTACACATCACCATAGCAACCAAACAAATAAAAACCCAGTGATCATTAAAATTCAATACATTTAATTATGCCTCCTACAAGGAGAAACGAGCAAAAGATACAGGTAAGCAGATGTGTCATTGGATAATGGCAGGTCATGTATCCTAAAACTTTCAGAATACTTTCTTAATTACGTGGGTTACAGCTCCTCCAAGAAGAAATGGTAAAAATAGCTAAAGTAACAGACTAAACTCCAAACAATATATACAATAATATAATATTAATATAATAGTAATTAGTCAGTGTCAATTGTTGATTTGTCCTGTTTTCATTGTATGTCTAATTATGATGTCTGTTTAGTAGCCGTTTGCATACTATATTTTCTCCGTCTTCATACGTGTGGGGGGGCAAATAGGCTAGGACCGCCACTGAGTAAGTATATAATTAATTGCCCAGCATTGGTCATTATATATTGTATTTTGCAGACAGAGTTACATTACTCTCTCCCAGACCACAGACTCATACTCATAATACAAGTCAGAGCTTTATAAAAAAAAAAAAAAAGAAAAGAAAAGAAAGAAAGTTGTGTTTTCGAAATTGGAGTTCAAGTTATTTTTACTTCCAATAGTGTTAACATACTACACAGGTCAATGGCTAGATTTTTTTTTTTTACATTTTCATTGTAAATGAGCTAAAGCAGTTTAAAAGTAGTCCACCATAAATGTAAATGCTGTAATTTGATTATATTAATAAACCATGTAACTTGGATGGATTAGATGCTGGCGCGACCACAGTGCACACGTCTGATGTCGCTCACAGTGGTCCAAGGGATCGCTCAGGGAGTTTGTGTGTTCGCTCAGACACATGAAAAATTAGAGGGAACATTGCTACATATGTTTAGTAAAATACAGTCCTTATGTAGAATTACAACTTACTATGCATGTTTAACATGTAAAAGATTCAACTTTGTTTTTTAAGTGCTACAAAGGGCACAAAGGTGCAGGTGGGTCACAGAGTCCACTCAGATATAAAATGCTTCTGTGAACGGCGATGGGGGTCAAGAACGGTCAAGATTCTCACAGCTTCACAGCTTGAGGTATGAAGCTGTTGAGGAACCGCAAGGTTTTGGTTTCGGTTCGCCTTCTATATCTTCTCCCTGAAGGAAGGAAGGAAGGAAGGAAAGCAGGCTATGGTGCGAGGGGTCCCGGATGATGATGGAAGCCCTGCAGATGTAGTGGCTGTTAAAGATCTCCAGCATGGGAAAGAGGGTGGCAGCAATGATCTTTGCTGTACAAGACAGTCTAGATATTTCTTTTCAGACATTCCAATGGTTTCAAACCACACAGGAGACGAAGACGCAGCATTTGAGTTGAGAGTAACGTTAAACTGGGAACAGTTTAATGAGCCGATGGTCTTCAGGGCCGTGTCATCACACATCAGCACAGCACAGAAGGTCCTCGGCTGTGCACTCCTGTCCTTAGAGGAGCTCTGTAACAGCAAAGCCCACAGTATCCTGAAGGGAACATCCCACGCAGCACATCATCTGTTTCAGCTGTTACCCTCATGGAGGCGGTACAAGACCATACAAGCCAAAACAGTCAGACTGAAAAAAAGCACACATTCCACTGTTGGTGCAATTATAAATAAAATTATAAAACAATAACTGGATATAATAAGTGAAACATTTTATGCCCCCTTTCACCAAACCGTTCAATATCGGGCTAATAGTTTATATAACCTTCAAAAATCCAGGTGCATTAGTAAAATGCTCCTGATTAAGAACGACTTCCAAGAATATTCGAGCATATCTGAAATTTTGGAAAGTTTAAAATTGGGGTGTTTATCAGCAAAAGTCTTGCAACTGCCAGTCTGAATATTAAATCAAAATGAACAGAAAAGTAAAGATTTTTAAGGTGAAAATTGTTAAATTATTAATTATCCTTTATTTAGTGTAAACTAAAATGTTTTCCCCAAACAGTAAGTCCAGCAATGTTCAAATAAATGTAACTAGGGGGGAAAACCATGAAGTCCTTATAATCTAATGCTGTCATGTGGTATTTTAAGGCGGTTTTTTAACTGGTTCTTGAACTTCATTTGTTTTCAAGCGTTTAAAAATGAATAAATCAAATGAATGGATCTGTAAGGTTCTTTAATGTGTGACTGAACAGTGAACTAAGCGTTATTCGGATATCTAGCGGCATTCAGTAGCCATTGTGCCGCAAATTATGGCGCAATTCAACAGCAACTACCTTCAAGTGCTCGCAGCTCTCTTTAAGTACTATGATAATAACACGTTGGACTTTACATCACGTTGATGTAAAAGCCCGATCTTCCCTCCGTAGTCCCCTTCATAGGGCTCTTGTGCGCATGTCCTCCAGGCTCAGATGTCAGACACTCAGGGGGCTCATTGCCTTCCTCCTCCTCCTCCTCCTTCTCCTCCGCCTCTTCGGAAACGGGATGTGATGTAAATACACAGAAACTTTTTTTTCTGTCCCTCTCTCTCTTTGGTGTGTGTGTTCTTCTTTCAACAAACTGCTGCGTTAAAACTAGAATAAGAGCAAAAGAAGTGAAGTAAAAAGTCGCGTAGGTGAAGCATCCGGGAGGTAAAGCCACCGTTAGTTTTCTCCACCATGATCCTGTGAGCTCCTCCGTCTGTGTCCGACAACAAACTCAAGAGGAGCCGGACTGCACTCCGAGAAAAACGAATCGAAGCGGAGAGAGGCTCGCTGCTGGTGTGGACCCGGAGGGAAACTGCGGACAGGTAAAACAGCTGACACTTTCTGTGGGTTTGAAAGGACTGAGAGCGGAGGATCCACGCTGCGGAAAAACTCGTGATGATGAAAGTGCATGATGGTAACAGGCAGAAATCATATGCTTTACATTGAGGCCTAGAGAAGATGGGACATCATATCTCTTCTTTGTTGTATTGAGGAAGATGCAGGAAAAATAATCAAGACATGATGCAACCAGCTCCAAATAGATATTTACTTATTTACCTACTAATCCTACCATCCAAACAACAGACATGTCAGAAAAGGAAGGTGTGATAAGGTTTACAGAGAGGAGCCACGGTTTGAATATTCTGGGAATACTGTAGAAAAATGTGTAGGAAATAAAATAGTCAGTGAGTTACTATTAATCTTTTGGGACATAAAGGCAAAACTAAACTCTTTAACGTATAACTTGAAGATGAACTGTAAGATATTGAAAAAGCCCACAAGGTTAGATGTTTTCGTTCAGTTGGTCATGATGTGTTTCAAGTTTCAAGGTATAGAAATGGTTCTTTTCCCTAAAAGAGGAGGCGAAAGAAGTATAGTTCTGTCACATGTGGAACATTATTGGGTTCACATTCTGCAAACTGAACTGTTTTCTGTAATCCATGTCCATAACCTATTCCCGTTTCACAATCATCCCTTTTCCAGATTATGTTTAACACTATGCACTGTAGGGGTGCTTGATTGTTGTCTTCTGATTTGCTTGGATACTTATTAATTACATCTTTTTATGTTGTTGCGTTTTCAAATATTCACAGTGATTTGACAATAGGTGCTTCACACAGACTGGAGGAGTTTTAACCTGGATGATGACTGATCACTTCTTTAGTGATAGCTTTTTTTAACTGACTGACCTACTTCATGGCTCACTTGTAGATTCGTGTTTGGACCTCATCTGGTTCTAGATGTTTATAAATTGTACTAGCACACCCTATAGGGGTGAGGGGACCCCAGGACTAAAATATGTTACTGGTCTAATGCGAAATACCAACCAGTGGTGCAAACGACTTGATGATAGTGAAAAAAATACCAAAAACCTTCTGGCACCAGCCTCCCTGCAGCACCAGCTAACGACTCCTAACCCTTCAGTGAAGTAAATGGTAAAGTGCTCAAGGCCGTTGATGGGGATGCACAATTTGTGTCAACTGAAATAAAGTGTTCCAGGATGCAGACAAGTGCAGAACAGCTCGCTGTGCATTACTTTGTGTTTGTATTTCTGTTGATACTATATATGCACATGCATTACTGAGCTAGAAAAGTCCTTTAATGGAAGAAGCTGTGAAGCCTTTTAAAGGAACAATGTGTAACAGGTTTAGCACCAAAGTGAAAAGTTAATCAAAGCCAGGCATTTACACCAAAGTGAGCATCAATCGCAGTGCTTAAATACAGCAGTAAATGAGGTCTTCTGTATATTTTACTGTGAACTGCTGTGGTTATGTTGTTATCGTGTAAAGAGAGAGCTCATTATCATGTTTGTGTGCAAAGATGTTGCATGTGTTTGCAGTTTACAGTAAGTTAATGTCACCAGTCAGACAGCAGACTGAAGCAGGTACCGTTGCTGTTAATTTAGAGCAGCTTGTTAACTGCTTCAAGTGAGCACGCTTAGGATTTAATGCCAATCAGAGAGCAGGACTTCCGGTTGCATTGTGAGAGTCCTGCGTGCTGAGGTGCGTCTACAGAACTTTGGTGTAAAAGTTTTTAGTCTGCGGTGTTATTATAAGCTTTGCATGTACAGTGTGTTTGTGTGCAGGTCCATGTGTGCGTGCTGCTGCTGACCTCTTCACCTGCAGTGGGATCATGTTTGGTTTATTTTCATGTTCAGCACTGAGTCAGCTCATGTTACAAGGATGAACTTATGGCTCACAGCAGCAGTTTAAACCTTGAAGTGCAAACCCCAGTACATTTCTTTTCCATATCGCTATGACCGTCATCAAACCTTATTTCGGTCTGTGGCTCAAAAGTAAATATAAATGGACATATATGACCAAAAATGTGCAGGTTGTGGACAAAATTATGACGATACTACATTTACTAAATATTTTTGCCACTTAATGTTGAAAATTAATAAATCAAGGTCATGGTGTTCTTTTTTACTGCATTTTTTTCTTGTCCTTTTAACCAGGAAGAGGTCTTAATATTAAGAATCATGTTTTGTGGGTGTTACTGGCTCACACAGGCAGCATTAACCTAACATGTTTTTCAATGGCAGAAGGGCAGGAAAAACTGGAGCTTCCAGAGAAAACCACAGGAAGAACATACATACTGCCCACTCAAGGGCCCTGCCCAGGTTGGTTTGAACCCAGGACCCTCTTGCTGTCAGGCAACAGTCTTAAACACTGAGCCAGTGGTGCCAGGCTCAGCACAGTGGTCGAAAGTCTTCTTGAGCAATATTGACACAGTTGTAATGGAAAGAAAACATGGTTTTCACATCAGTTATGGCTGTAACTTTTTTACTTCTAAACTTTTAAGGTGTTAACAGCTCTCTTTTACTCATCTGACACATATTTTATATGTTCCCTGCCAGTAAATAATTCCAAGCTTTCCTAATATCTAAGCTGTGTTATTGCCGGGGATGTGTAAGTATCTAAACTTAAGAAAGAGACATTTGAGGGTTTAGCAGAAGAACATCTGTTGACAGTTTAGTTTGATGTAGATTTAGAAATTCGATAAGCGTGAGCTTTAGATGCATTTCCCCAACAGCCAAAGTTTGGAATAATAAGAGAGTACAGAATACAAGAAAGAGGAGAGCGGTGCAAGGCTGAAAATCCCCTCCACACCATGCATGAACCGAGTCCAGAAGGATCTGGAGGTAGTTTATGAGATTTTCTTGAGCTCATCAAGATGATGTGTCCCAGTTTTTCTTTTTTTTTTTTCAGTTTGATTTGTCCCGTTATTAAATTTGCTTTATCTCTCAGTAGTAAAGAAACCTTCCAAAAATTTGTAGATCTGGAACAAATCCAAAAGTTAATCTGCCCTAAGCTGGGCCAAACCCCACCTCTGAAGAAGAAGAAAGAAATCCATCCATAACTTTTTGAGTAATCCTTCTAACAAACAGGCAAGTAAAAACCTATAGCACCAACCTTGTTTGTAGTGGAAAAATATGGCTGTTCCGCTCACAGACACTTTGCATAAGTTTCCAAAATTAGTGTCAAAATATTAATGAAGCAACTTTTTTTTTGCATTTTTAGGTACACTGATGCTAAATGCCTAAAATACAGACTATTTATCGATGCCTTAATTTAGTGATGTTAACTAAACTTGTGTACATTTCTCTGAAACATTCTGCTGAAAAACTCTTGAAAGGGAGCAAAGTCATACAATCGGACTTCCTTTAAAAGTCCCCAAATCACTGTAATGATCAGCAAACCAACAAATAACCAGCAAACTGCAAAGAAGGTGGCCACAAACGTTTGACACTAACGTTTGATACTCATCTTGGTTAGTATTAACACAAGTGTTGATAGTTAAGGTACTTAAAGCAAAACTCACTTCATCAGCCTGACTTACAGCAAATGTTATAAATTATACAGACTTAAGTTGAACCCACTGTGAGAAAGGGATTTAAATACTGCCAGTCTGTGAATATCTGTGCCTAACAGTAAATAATACAAGTAGTTTATTTGGGAAATACTTATCGGCCAACAATGTGACGCAGTCTCTGCTTCCAGCTTCTCTAATGAGAGAACGTGCTGTTTAGATTACAGTGAACTGATATTTTAGGACATTTAGACACGAATGGAGACACTGTTTTCTGACATGTTGTAGATAAAGCGATTTCTCTAAAAAGTAATTAACGGTGAGAAGTACCCCACCCCCAAACAAAGAACAAGGTTATTTCTGTCAGCCTGGAGTTGAGTCAGTGACTGTCCGACCCCTGCAGGTATTTAAATGGCTTCATGTTTATGACACGAGACGATAAAAAGTTGATTTGTTGTTTCTTGAAGAGACTCTGAGAGCAGCCTGGAGCTACAGAGAGAGAGAGTGATTGCACAACAGCAGGAGATCAGTGTTTGGCTCCGACTGTGAGAGCTGACACCTCAGCTCACTCACAAAGAAAAGCAATCTTCACTCTGCTCAACTTGATGATTCTTATACCAACTGTGCATAATGTTACTGTTATTAAAGAAGTGTAGGTCATGTTTGAGTGTAGCGGCAGCCGAGCGAATAACAAGCAGGATCCACTGTTTCCAGATCCACGACTCTTGCACTGCTACTGCTGTCATCATAAGCTCATGATGCCTAGACCTTCACCTTAAATCACATGATACTGAGGTGATTCGCATTCTTGGGGAGGTGGAAAAAAAGTCAACTGCAAAAGTTTTGTAGTCTCCAGATGTAAAACTTTATCAACTCTGTTAACTGGAAAAATATTTGGCGAGAGACAAATTTCTTAAGAAATATTGAGGTGCTGGCGTTCTCCACCAATTTAGATTTCTTTTCTAGTAGAAAGGACTCTGCAAATGTTCCACTGGCCACGTTCTTTGTGACAATGAAGTAACAGATAGCAGTGTAACCTGGTGCCTCTCCAGTAAGTCTCTCCAACTCCTCCGTCTTGTACTACAGCTGGCGACAGTCTCGGTTTTGCTCTGCAATCTTGGTAAGCTTGGCATAGAGGCATGTCTGTGCAGTGAGACCGTGGCTAGTTGTTTACCAGCAGCTGAACTTTCAAACTTATTTGTTCTCCCTTTGGATACAAAGAAACCGCTTAAATTAGTTGCCAAGTATACTCGGGTGGCTGTTAATATAGTGAAGTGTGGGAAAACACTGAAAAACACTGAGGGAGCATTGATGCAGAAGTCTGTACCTTACCTCTGTGTAAAACTGTGACAAAAGTCAAATCTAATTGTTTTCAGGAAAAACTGTTTCTTTGGTGTCAAAAAAACACCAAAGACAAGCTCATCTTACGAGCGCAATAGTAAACTGACCTTTATTATTCTTTGCTGCATCGTGAGTCAACAAAGGGCACCAAAGAAAATGAGGAAAAAAGTAAAAAAATGCAGGTATTTCCTATGTACAGAGACTTGTTACAAAATAAGGATTTTAAATCCGTTTGCATTGTTTGAGTGATGAAACCTTGTGTTTTCAGACGGTGTAGTAGTAGATGGTCAAACGTGAGAAGGTGTTAAGGTGTTAAAAACATTTAAATAGCAAGTCTGGGTATCTATTTTGGTCTGTCTGTTGGTAATGACCATTTCCCTCTCTTTTCAATTTTTATTTCCCTTTTTTTTTAAGAAGATATTGTTACTGAGCCAAAGCGATTCACATTCACGCTAAAAGATGTAGCATGTTTGCTTTTACAGTTTTGCTGCAGAGAAAGAATTGATACTGTCTGAGTCCCCAGATGTGAAGTGTGTAGTTGGACCCTGAGTGGCAACAAGCCACTGGCGGAAAGTGCTAAAGACAAAGCAGAGAGATGCTGCTCAGACTTTCTTTTATCTGCATATGCACTGATGTCTGTAAACCTTGGCGCGGTAACCTACACCGTCGATGTGTTGATAGAAAGCAGGGGATAGTCACTTTACAGCCAAATAGTCTTTGTTTTAATGCTTTGGCCTCTCTGCACTCTTAGCCTGGCTTTGAGGGCTGAACATTAACAAGATGACGTCAAACCATCTTCAAGAATCTCGATGAACGCTCTGGCTTTCCAATAAAGGATCACCAGACTTACAATATGCACGGCATTGGAGTCGCATCTCTTCTAAAATCTATCCAGCTCAATCTGGAGCCAATAAAGCCATCTATCTGTGGGAATCTAGGAAAAAATGGAACTTTTTATCAGATTGTATCTCGCGTGTTATATATTATATCATGCTATAATATATGATATGATATATCATCCTTCGCCCAACTTAATCTTTCACAAGTTTAGAAAAAGTAATCCAAAGTAATTTAACTTCAGGTCATTAAGTTACCACATAAATTCTTCGACCTTCTCGTCAGGTATTATTACGACATTCACGTAAAGCCTTTTTATAGAAATCCCACCACAGACGCACTGAAAAACACAAACACTTACAGGAAACTTCCACAATGGTTTTTGGAGAAACGTGTGCAGATAGTAGCTGCGGTTGGAGCCGAAGGAACAGATTACAGATAAGTTTAAAGGAGCCCATGTTTAAGTGTATTGAGTTTCCACCAGCCAGGCTGCAGCCAGCAGCTCATTAAACCCTTAAGAAACCACAAGGAGGATCTGTTAGAGTGGATCTGTGCGAGGCACATGAGGAGCAAAAGAAGAACGCCGAACATGGCAGCTGCTGAGAGAAGATGATACAGACTGAAATCGTCCGTGCCTATCAGGCAGAACTTTATTAAAATTACATTTCTGTAAATTACCAAAGGGACGCTCTGATGGTTTGTGTACTGTCTGCTCTGAGACTGAGTCTTATCTGGTATTAAAATAAGAAAAACAACGTGTCACTGCACTGTCAAATACTTTGTGTAGCTACTCTGCATTAATAGAAGTGTTATAGAAGGACTTTTCAACCGCCGACACTCCCATTCACAGCTTTTGTTCATATTTCTTGCAGTGTCGGACCCATTTCTTGCTCAATCATTTCCAAGTAACTCTCTCTTAACAGTCCTTAATGGCTGGTTCAACTGTTGCTGCAAAGTACACACATAAAAACATTGTTATTTTACAAGCTTCAATTTCCAAATGAACGACTTGCCGCTGAAAAGTTTCCTGGAGAATCATGTGAAGTCACTAGTTACTGAATGTGTTTTGCTTCAGCTGTGGTTAATGTAGCGGTCATATTCCCACCCATTTACTTCCAGTAAGATCACTGACACCTTTGTTAGTCCTGCGGGGTGAGGACAGGGTGAACAATCCTCAATGACGTATCACACCCTCCTTATGGTGACTATGAGACTGATTACGATCAGGACAGCGCTTTCCTGACTTCCCCTCTTCAGTGATCTTTTAAACCTTCCTGTGTAGCTTTGTTAACTAAATCCAGATAATATGAGGTAAGTGTCCCTTGCATTTTGTTTTTTGTCGAGGACACTGATTTTAATTATTTGTAGCATCTTGTTTTTTGTAGTTGCATCTGTCTGATTGTTGCCACAAACTTGATGAGAATTCTTTCTGAAGTCGATATGAAACAAAACTGGAATTGCTACCATTGCTGATAATGTTTTGCAGGGATCGCATCATTTTTAGTCAGTCCGAAGCTACAGTAGTATAGTGACTTTGCCGAACTGAAGACACAGCACATCCCTAAAAAACGTAACATAAAAGTTTTAAAAAATGATGTAACATTGAATCTCCTTTATTTTGACCAGCACTAATCAATTAGACCAATTGTTGACGACCCACAAAAAGACATCTTTTTGGATTTTGGTTTGGATTCTTGCTCCAAACAACTTCATGTACTCAGCTGTTCCACTCATGCACTCACCTACACCACTGATTATACCGACCTCACACACCATGGTTAGTTTAAGTTCTCTCCTTGTTTCTTTCATTTTAAAAAAAAGTCTTTTTAATTGGCGTTTTCTGTGTGCATCTCCTGTTTTTTCATGGCTGTGCAGCCCAGTTCGTGACAAGTGGGTTGTTAATTGGTTGATCTAATCGATTAGTCCAATTGATTACAATGCCATAGGTTCTTGTATTGCTCCTTAGTATCAGACAGGTAAATTAGTAGTTTGTTAGTACACTCCATTTTGGTGTATTAACTTAACGTCTGGTAATCAAATTAAAGAATCAATACCTATACTTATGTGTAAAAAAATAACTTGTTTTTGTGCATTTGTCACCATGTACTAAATCAATCCCGCTGTGTTTAAGAAGCTCAGCTATACTCTGAGCATCAGCACTTGTTGTACTTTTGCTAAAAGTCTGTAAGATGAGTTGAACTGCACATTTATGAGTCTGCCCATGCATGCAAGTCAAGCTGGTAAATATGCAGATAGGTATATTCAACTGTTCAGTCACTTTTTTCAGTTTTCATGAGTTCTCATGAGTTTTTATTCAAGTCTTACTAGAGTTTATCCCCATAATAACCACCACCTGCTGACCCATCACTTCTCCAGAAAAGAGCATCAACCATTCCTGAAAAATCCCCGTCCTGTGTAGTGAGAGATTACGTAGTTTTTAAAGAATGTCTGAAGTCTCTTATGTTCCGTGATAATCATCCATAAGGAGTATAGATTCTCAGGAACAGTTTGACTCACTGCAGTTTTACGCTGTTGACTGAACAGTTAAAATGAGTAAGTCAACCTACAGACTTTTTCAAAATGTTTTTTTTTTTACTTGTTCACAGCTGGTTTAACACCACAGGGACTGGAGCTTGAAGTACACAAGGGAACATTGTCTTGCACACCATGAGAATAGCTACCTTAATATAAGCAATGTGTCAGTTAAACTGAAGTCAGATCTTAGATAGGCTGCATTTTTCTTTCTTGTGACACCTTACTTTCTTGGCTTTAAATGCCGTGCCGCTATACGTGGATCTGTACAAGTTTGTGACTGGTTATTTGCTAACAACATGGCCTCTTTCTTTTGAAGGGTTAAGGTTGACTTGAATGGTTTATCTGTATTTATCTGAGTTGCTAACCACTTTCATGTGACTGCTGAACCTGGTTTCTAGTGTTAGGGTCAGTAAAAGCAACCGAGGAAGGGCTGTACTGGGTATGTTGAATTTGCTTGTTAGCACAGGCCCCTGGTGAGTTTTTATCACCAGTAATGGATGAAATAAAGCAAATGAATGCCAGATTTACTTCAGCTCTTGAATATGCCACTTGATCTTTAGCTCATGCAACTCTGTGGTCTGTGTAATCATCTGGTGACAGACTGGATTTACTCTGCATCTCACCAAGTGCATCCTGGGATGTCTGTAGTCCACGTGTGCTAAACGAGACCTAGTTTTGCCATCTGCCTGGACCGTCACGTTAAAGTTAATGTACTCTGTGCTGTAGAAATTTGTGCAAACAGTAAACTGTTGGGTATCAAAAACCAAACAGTGGCCGTTTTTAAAGTGACAGGAGTCGTGAATAATGCTGTTTGATGTCAGAAACAGATTTTAGTTTACAGTTCTTCAGCGTCAGCTTGTGTCTGCTCAGTGATAACTTCACTGAGCCTCCTGAGAGAGATGAGTCGTCTTCTCCCTCCACCTCCAACCACTCCTGACAGAATTATGATACCCTGCATACCTGTGTGTGTATATCTGTGTGTGTACTGCTTGCATGTAGGTGCATGCATGTGTATAAACCTGGAGTGCTTTAAGGATGTATGGTCCTGAGTGTGTTTTAAATGGCTCCAGGTGTGTGCTTGCTTGCATGTGTTTTGTGTGTACTGGTCCTGTCTCCAGGGTTTGTATTCAGAGTTAAGCAACAGAGTCTTGAGTGACATTTTGATATCAGAGCAGTTACTAATTCGCCATCTGATTTCCAGAAGAGCAGCACTGAATCAATTAAAAATAAGATGTGAATGAAGCAACACTTGCAAAACAAAACATTGAAGAGTTTTATGTAATCTTTTACTCAGAACTGTTTCAAGGCCAGTTCTGAGTAATTGTTTGAAAACTGTGATGGCTTACTTGCAGAAAGTTTTAGCAGTTACTCAGCAATGCTGGACGAAACAGTTAAAAAGGAAGATATTGTCACAAATATACAAATATTGTCAATAAAATGAAGTCGTCTTGCAGAAGGTTTGACTATTTCCCAGTCACAGGGCTGCATCTATCTTCAATTTCTTGGTGGATACTACATATGTTTAAAATACAGTTGGGCTTATTCCCAATACCAGTAACAGTAACTTTACAGTGTTTTCTAGTAGTGGCAAAATTTTTCTATTAGTGGCAAAATCTTATCAAAAAACAGGCCTGTTTCCAATTTTTTCAGATCAAAATTGCACAGTTCTTCAGCACAAAGCCCATGCAACAGTAAGGTTAAAAACAGCCTTAAAGACTGGTTGGCAAACCCCAGGCAACCACAGTCATTATGGAAAAATATGTATTCCAAATATCAGCCACCTAGCGAATGAAAAAGAAATTGTAGTCGTTTATCTGTTATTGCAGGTTCCAAGGATTTTGTCTGGCAAGGAGATCTCACGGCCTGCATACATGCGCCTTTCTTTTTGGGACTCGTTACCTAGTTGACTACTTTAGTCCTTTTAGTCCTTTGGTTCTCAACCCAGAAGTTAGAAAGCAAATGTCAGATATCACAAGATGAATAAAGTTAAGAAAAAAGACCCAATTTTGGTCTTTGCTTTCATTTCCTGGCATAAGCTGCACATTTCACACACCTTTTAGCTCTAATTAAAACTATGTGACTCTTGAATGCAAACATTTCCAGAGGTGATGTTGGCAAATCAGTTAAGATCAGGTAAAATGTGTCTTTGAAATTTGGAGTTAGCAGGAATTTCCCAGTTTTAGGCTTAGCATGTCCCCCATTCATACTTATCGGCGTATTTAATTGTGTTTAACTTGGCTTCTGTCTTTCCTGTCAGTTCAAAGCTTTACATGTTAAATCAAGCGCTCCTCACATTCTTCAAATGCCAGCAGCTTTTTCTAAACCAGCTGCTTCTCGGCTCGAGTTCAGACCTCGCAACCATCACCTGCTCCAGCATTACATTTGCATCTTAAACATTCCTCTGACTCCCAAGAGCAGTTTTAATTCGTGAGAAAAGTTAATAAAAGAACATAAACATGGACCTCAAAGCACTGAACAGAGACAGCAGTCTATAGCAGACAACAATAAATGACCACAAAGTTTTGCTCAGACTGAAGAGAAACTGTTTCTGCTCATAACTGTGCTTGCGTATGAAATGAACTTAAGAAAGGACTCCACAGATTTTACAGTTGATTTACACAGCATGGTTAGCACTGTGAGAGCTGTGTGTAGCTTCTTTTGTGTGTGTGTGTTTTTTAGCCCAGTTTGAACTTAAAAGTCTAGACATCTTGTGACCTGAGTATCACCAAACTTAACTCACACTGCTGTGAATAGAAAATAAAAGCGGCAGATTTTCTGTGAATGTTGCCTAAAGCGATGGTTTTATGGATGGCCATGAGTCTATGTTTATCACAAGCCACAAACAGATGAAAAACCCCTATTTTGGCTTTCGATATGTCTACAGCGCTATTTGAAGGAAAACACTGGGAAGAACGATGGCGCAAAATGTTTTGACGGTGAGCACACATCTGAATTTGGCTACTCTCAGTCGTGTGGTACGGTTTTGATAAGAGAATCTCTTCATGAGTCTAATTATGGAAGTTTTATTTCTCGTGCAGTTGCTCTGTTGTTTCTGTTGATAAGCAGCTGGGAGTCTTTACCGTCTAACAACTTGATGGTGTGTTCCATTACAATCTGGACCCAACAGGCCTCTATGATTGTGTGAGCGCAGCCTCATTTATTGTGTTGCATAATCAGGCAGGCATTGCTTCAGTGACAGAAAGGCTTTACAGCAGATTTTGATTCATATTGACTTGATAGCATCGCACAGCTGCTACAGATTTGTCAGTTGCACATACATGATGCAAAGCTCCCATTCCAATACATCCCAAAGGTGCTCTGCTGGAGATCTGGTGACTGTGCAGGCCATTTGATTACCAGCTACTACAATTCACTGGCTTATTTCAAGAAACCAGTTTGAGATGATTTAAGCTTTGTGACATGGCACGTTATTCTGGCTGAAGCAGCCATCAGAAGAATACTCGGGCTGTGGTGTTTATACCATGCTAAAGTGGTACTAAGGGACCCAAAGGATCCTAAAAAATTGAAAGTATCACTCAAACCATTATACTGTTGATGCAGGACAAGATGGATTCATGCTTTCATGTTGTTTACACCAAATTTTGACCCTGTCAGAATGTCGCAGCAAAAATTGAGAAACATCAGACCAGGCAACATTTTTTCCAAACTTCTGTTTAGACCCTGACTGCTGTATCAACATGGTACTGGAATATTAATGGCCAATAAATGAGAATAAAAAGCTAAAGGAGAAATGCCCTTCAAACATGTAATGAGTGTTAATGTTCCACAGGTAACTTTCCTGCTGGCAACTTGTGTTTTGAATGACATGTCAGATTTTTGAATCTTTGAATTTTTGAATTTTTGTGAACCTGTGTGTGCCAAGTGGCACACGAGGTGGTCTTCTGCTGATGTAGCCCGTCTACTTTAAGGTTCAATGTGTTGCACATTCAGAGATACTTTCCTGCATACCTTAGAGATGGTTGTGTGGGAAAATCCCAGTAGATCAGAAGTTTTTGAAATATGCAGCGCCAACCAACAATCATGCTGCGTTCAGTCTTGCCAAACGTTTTTTCCTCGGTCTGATATTTGGTTTGAGCTTCAGCAGATCTTGCCTACACACCTAAATGCATTGACTTGTAATTGGCAAATTAGAAATGTGCATAAGCAAGCAGTTGAACATGGAGAGTACACAGAAAGATGTTTTTGTTCATTAGAATGGTGATTCAATGGAGAGCAATACAGACCAGCTAACATGACTCTGGGATTCATAGAAATCATTTTTAATTAACACATTTATGCATTTAAATGCTTTAAACTACAGAAACTCATCATAAAGACAATTAAAACATTGTGTCCATAGTCCTTGACAAAAGAGTGGGATTGTGGTATCACCTGGAATATGTGCGTGTGTTTTTGATTGGTTTATAATAAAGTCTTGCTCAAAGATCCATTTTCCCTAAAGTGAAGTCAGGCTTAACAGATAATTTTAGGTCAGTGTTTGGTTCTGATGGCTTCTATTGTGTGCTTGGCGGGTCTGTTCAGTTTTGCTCTCAGTGAACTCTGTCTCATTCACCCCATCAACCAGAGAGAGAGAGAGAGAGAGGGAGAGAGAGAGATGTAGATTCCTGTGTGTAGCTGTAAGCGAGAGAGCGAGCCTTGGAGAAAGGCATGTGGATTCCTGTGTGTTTGTGTGAGCGAGAGACACAGAAGGAGAGAACGACAGAAAGAGAGCGAGAGAGAGAGGTCTGGGTTGCGTTGAATGTTTGGAATGTTGAGGCTTTTGGCTTCAGTTTGTTCTGATGGGAGGAGGGAGGAGAGAGAAATGAGGGACAGAGGGAGAGGAAAAGAAAAATAGGGAGAGAGGAGGTAAGTAAGGGGAATTAGGGAAGGACAATGACGGGTTACTCTGTATAATAAGGAAAATGTACTTGAAGTAAAAGTAAAGGTATGAATGCGTTCTAATGGCCATGCCCATTTATGAACATAATTGTAGTTTGTTAGTATTGTGACTATTTTTGGCGGCAGTCAACTTTTTCATACTGGTTTAAACTGATGATCGTTTCTTTTTCCTTTGGGTGCTTCCAGTTACTTTATAAAATCCCATTCCCACGTGGCTGACATTTTAACCTTTTTAAACACCTGTTGGAAACATTTGCATTAAAAATGTTTTCTACTTTTCTGAACTGTGGCTTTAGCAATCATGGTGTAGTGTCTGAACTGTAAATACCAATGCCCAAAACCACTGGAACTGAGGATAATATTTTTACTTTAGTTACCATATTTTTCGGATTATAAGGCGCACTGTCAATGAACGGGTTTCTTTTCATACATAAGGCGCGCTGGATTATAAGGTGCATTAAGCGAAACAAAACAGTTAGATAAGTCAAACTTTACTCAACTTATTCTTCTTGCTTCCTCCACTTCTGTACCATTGATTCACTAGTGTTGAATTCTCTTGCAGCTTCTCTATTCGCGTGTTGTTGCAGTATATGAATGACTAACCTCGTATTATGGATGGATTATCTCAGTTGTTCTCCTGACTGAAGTTTGGTCCGTTTACAGCATCCTGCCATGCCATTGCATTTGTCCCTAAACATCAGGAACCCTCCTGTTAACTTTTATGTGGAAAAAAGTTAGCATTCATCCTCCAGCTTCACTGCTGTTTAGTTTTCTGTCTTCATTTATGTTGGAAGTGATAGCAAAGCTGTACGTTTGAATTTTTTTTAGAAATTTCAGTCAGAATATGCTATGTCATGTTTAGGTGGCAAGTAGCGAGCTAACTTCCTGCTAAATCTTTTATCCCATTAAATGTAATAAATCCTGTTTTCATGGATGCCTGCATGTTAAACTTAATTGTTACACCTGGTAAAGCAGCAGCGCTGATCATTTTTTTACAGATGAAAGAATTTAGACAGTTTTTAACTCTCAGTGATCCCGCAGTGTTCGTTTGACTTTGGGACCTGAAGGGGACGGAGTTTTGGACCCAGATTACTTTGCGAGGCTCCTGACTACGGTAGCCGTAATGGTCCGACAATCCATCAAGCAGTGCGGCTTCGTAGCTTACCAAAGTCGTACTAAAACGTTTTTTGACAGATTTTTGAGCTCCGTGTACCACATAAAATTGGTTCAAGGTCAGTAAGCACAACATGAATTCATACATAAGGCACACCGGATTGTAAGGCGCACTGTCCCTTTTTGAGAAAATTAAAGGATTTTAAATGCACCTCATAGTGCGAAAAATGCGGTACTTTAAATATATTTTTATGCTGAACTTTTGTACTAACAGCAAAGGGTCTGAGTACATAGCTATTCTTCTATATATCTATAGTTAATCCAGTTACATTGTCATTTTATAAGCTGGACATGAGCCTGAGCAATCCTGCACAATGTTTTCTACACTGGAAACACCCATGTTCAAACAATGGTTTGTCAGAGTGACTGTGACTAAGCAGTGATCTAATCGTTTAAAGCACACATAGCTGGGCTAGGCAAAGAATCTCAAAGTGCAAGTTCTGCATAATTGAAACAAAGACAGTTTTGTATGGTTCCATTCAGTGTGACTCTGATTTTAATAGCATTTAAGGTTATTGAATAAATGTCCCACAGACCAAAGTGCGCTGAACAAAACTAGTCTGTCTGTACTTTTCTTTTATGATAACATACTTTTTTCATGCAAACTATCTTCAGCTGTATTATGTATTAATTTATTACACATTAATCTCTATATTGATTTGGAACTGAAATGCTTTAAAAAATATCAAACTATTTAATGAATCCAGTTTTTTAAATGCGTAAATTTCCTTTCACTAGTTTCGATCATGTTCTTTTTAGGCTTTGTGATGGTGTCAGTTTTGATCTCTGACACTGTTTTCTATTACATTCAGGTGGGTACACAGACCTGCTAAACCCATTTGTGCTTTCTGTCAGTGCTGCAAATTTACAGTTAAGAGGTTTTTGGTCAAAAGAAGGTTGTTATTTCCATCTGCAATAATTTATATTTGGCAGTAAGGCTCTGCTCTGGAAAAGCAGCAGCAGGACCCCTCTACAGAACAGATCAGGCATCAATAACTTGTGGCTCCTAGAGTTTCCAAAAGAAGAATGGGAAGCAGAATCCAGTCCCTCTCCTGTGGAACCAGCTCCCAGTGTGCACTCAGAGACGGACACCCTCTCTACTGTTAAGAGTGGTTTAAATGTTCTTTTTGGATAAAGCTTATAGTTAGGACTGGATCGGGTTACCTTGAACCATTACTTAGTTGTGCTGCTGTCGGCTCAGACTGCTGGGGGACTTTCCCAGGATGCACTGAACATTTCTTCTCCTCTCACCTCTTTTCACTAGCATTGCATTTATTGTACAGCTATTGCATGTTACTAACTTTTGTCTGCTCTTTCCTGCAGTGTTTTTCTTTTTTCATTTTGTTTGTTGTGTGTGATCTCTCTATGCTCCTGTTTTTTTCCCGTCTCTTTCCCCTCAAACCCCAGCGGGTTGAGACAGATGGCTGCCCCTCCCCGAGCCTTGTTCTGCCAGAGGTTTCTTCCTCTTTAAAAGGAAGTTCATCCACATAGGTGATTGTTGCGATTGTCGGCTCTCCAGTCAAATATTATTTGAAATTGAACTGAATCAAACTGAATGTATTTCTTTTTAAGTCTCTTATCTGTGTAAATTGCTGGACCCACATGTCCTGCCTCGTTCACTCAGGTCAGCAGACCAGATACTTTTACTCATTCTGAATAGACAACACAAACTCAGACATGACAGTTGCTTTTGCATTTGTGGCACGATTTTCCACTGCACATCTGGCAGACTTAAATCTAATTTAAAAATACACCTTTGCTCCCTAGCCTTCGTCCCAGTGTGAGATATTGACTGTGATTTTAAGTCACCTTTTAATTGCTGTGGCTCTTTTGTGTCTCCCTGTTGCTGCTTTAAAAGTGGCAAAAGTATTTTATAGGTAGTGAAAGTGGTTTGGTATGAATTGAACAGACAGGAAACAGATCATGACATTGAAAGCAGATTGCAAATCTGCATTAACTGTGGACAGGCTAAAGCGATTTAGATGAGATTTGCCAATTGGATCCATAGAGCGGTATCAGTAAAGCGATCGGGTAATGTAGGCTGATCCCAGCTGATCTGCTGTGATTTTCTGGACTTTGTAGCCTGCTTGAGCTAACCTTAGCTTGATTTTGCTGCTCTCAGCAGCAGAGAAGTTTGAAAAAACAAAAAAGGCCCTTTGCCAAGTCCACAATTGACCCATTTACTGTATCGCTCTCATGTTGCACACTCATCTAGAACAGTGGTCTAAAGCGAACAGAGACCCTTAAAGTAGTTCGGATCTAAACAAAGAAGTGGATGATGCATAGACACTGACAAACAATCTCTTGTGTTGTTTAGAGAGCAGGACCTGGTTACATAATGTGCACACTTTGGTAAGGCATGTAATTGCAAGGCTCGATGCCCCAAAGTTGTTTTACAGCGATTTCATTTCCAGAAATCTGGTTTATTTATAGCAAGCCTGAAAAAAGTAAATGGTCTGTTTTCATGGTGGCTCGAGAGGTCAAGAAATACTCCAGGAAGTTATTTATAATTTGCTTATAATGAAGCTGAATTTCTTTCATCACTTGTTTGTTAAAAAACAGTTCAATATTGCTCTTCATTAGATTCTACCAAGGGTTACTTTTTTGTTTCTCTCTGACTTCTCTTAATCTCTTTTACTGTCTTTTTCTCTCTGTTATTTTCTCTCTCCCCCCCTCTCTCTCACTCTCTAGTCATGTGATTTTGCTGTAGAGATGAGCAACAGGGCAGGAATCTGAGGTTCAGCCAACGCATTACATAAAGCTCCCTCCTTCTCCCCCAGTCGTTGCTAGAAAACAAACGTGAACCACTTCTTCTTCGGCTCGGCTAAAGTGAATGAACTCACTTCCTGAAGCCAGAGCAGGGAGTTTTTCATTAGGGAAAAAAAGAGAGAGAGGGGGAGAAGGATTGTTTCAGGAACAGACTGGATTCTCTGGTATTTAAGAACAGTCAGTATGTGAAGAAAAACATGCAAGTCTGTCTGAAGTGGGCTGCAATCAGCTGCTGCAGCCTGTTGTGTCTACAGACCGAAACATTCACATCCATGTCAAGACGGCAAGGCTTCCCGTCTTTAACTCCTGTTAGCGCTGAGCTGGCTGTTTGCCACAAGGACAGACAGCAAAGGTTTTGATTTATGGTCAGTTTCAGATTTTGCCTGTTGAAGTCATCACGACACAAACTGGATGCATCAGACGTGATTCTTCTTTAATTGTGTTTTTCATTTCATTGTAGAGCAGAAGGTCTTGAATCTGAAGCTCCCTGTGGCTTTGACAAAAAAAAGGAGAACCTAAACTAAACTACAGTAACTTTCTATATTTTATAAGTGAGGTCTGGTACCAGAACTGTGCTGCGGCCCCATCAAGAGAGGTTTGTGTCTCCCCCTGTTCTCAAATCAGACAGAGCCACTGTGATTGTTCTGCAGATGGATTTTAGTTTCTTTTTTGCTTTTAACCTCCTAAGACTGGAACTCTTTCATTGCATGCATTTTCAGTTTCTCTTTGCTATTTGGGCTGATTGGGACCTGATGAATGTAAAAACAAAGAATTGCCTGATTTTTGTTTCTGAGAAAAATTAGATCAACATATGACGACATTCGCTTTAAATTTCGATAGAACAGTGGCAGTGTAGTGTCCTGGTAAGTGGATATCAGGCCCTTGTAGAGCAAAATTTAGTATTTTGCTCTAGACCAGCGGTCCCCAACCCCCGGGCCACGGACCAGTACCAGTCCGTGAGTCGTTTGGTACCGTGCCCACGAGAGTTGAGACACGGGTGTAAAATTTATTTTATGGTTTTCAGGGTTTTTATCGTTTTTTAGTGTTTTTTTGTTTATCGTTAACTCTGTTTCCCTGGGTCTTTTCCTGTGTGTTATGAATAAATCTTCTTTTTTTGGTACTGGTACAGGTTTTATTTTGTTGTATTTATGCGCGACACCTTAAAGGCCAGTCCGTGAAAATAGTGTTGGCCATAAACCGGTTTGTGGCACAAAAAAGGTTGGGGACTGCTGGTCTAGACAACCCAAAATGTGATGTCCACATATGTGGACGCCAAGACCTAGGAGGTTAAATTTAAAAAAAAAAAAAATACATTTCAGTTATTTTTGCTTCAAATCTGCAAGAAAGACATATTATTAAAATGAAAAGTTAAAGTGCGTGAAATGATTTGTTGAACTGTTGATAGGCTCATTTCTACTCGGGCTGTGTCACCTTTACTGAGTTAACATCAGGGTCAAATTCCGCTCAAATTCCGCTCAAATTCCGATCCCAAAAGAGTTTAAAAAACCTGGAAGTTCGTCTTTGACTTTAACGCTCTCCTCTCTCTCTTTGCTTCTCCCTTCCACCCATTGTTGTCCTCCCCACCTTGCTCTCTCTCCTTTACCTCCCTCCTCCTCCTCTCTTTGTGTTTCTCTCCTTTTCTTCATTTTCTTATCGGCCCTCGGCCTCACCCCGCTGTCTGCGTTCTTTCTTCCTCTCTTTGTCTTTCTTCCTGTCTATTTTCTTTTTCTGTCCGCCTGTCTCTCTATCACCCCGTCTTTCTCTCCTGCCCAGCTGTTCTGACCCCGAGAGCTGGTGTTTGCAAACTTGACAGAGAGTGAATGTAGAGAACAAGACAATACGAGTAGACAGTTGTAGTTTTTCTATATGTGTCTATGTATTTATGCTTGAAATGCCTCGTGTGCAACAATAGGGGTGTGTCCATGTGCGTGTGTATGTATGTGTGTGTTCTTCAGTGTTGCGTAACCTCTGTGAGTGGGATGCTGTTTGCGTCCAGTGTTTATAAACTACTCCGCTCCAACAGCAATAACATTGTGAAATCAAACACACACACACACACACACACACACACACACGCACAGTCCTCTCGTAAATGACGGTAGGAGTCATTCAGCCTCCTCCTCGTCCATCCATCCTGCTGCAGTTGTGTAAAACAGTGACCGCTGGAGACAGCCGACTTCCTACAGCGAAAACAAAGATTTTGTTTGTTTTGTTTGGAGGAAATTGCAGTTTTGAATGTTTTAATGTCAGATAATCAGTTAAATTACTCTTAATGTGCACAATGGAACACCTAAATCTCCAGAGTTCTGCTTGAATGAAGCGTTCACGTCTATTCAAGCCTCAAATGAGGGATGTGATAGCTGAAAGACTCTCTAGATTTTATAGTAAATCGTAGAATGATTCTTTAAACGTAGATAAATTAGAACCAGATGAAAATATGTTGCGGGATAAAATGGGATGAGAGGGAATAAATCATTTTAAGGGGGGAATAAGGATAGGAGCAGCAAAAAACAACAAAAGTAGAATTCTTTAAAAATTCATCATCACACAGGAGACGTTAAAAATTCGTTTATGTACTATGATTGTTAACTGTGGGTCACGATGGCGGCAAAATCAAAGACTTAAACATCTATTCTAGTTATGTGTTTATAGGACCTTTTTTATTTTACAATGGCAGTAATGGTCTTTGCATATGTGCAAATTGGCATGTCAATTTAAAGACAAAACAATGATTTATTTTATGGTTTGGTTTATAGAAACTTTCCTCATAATTTTCCTAAAGATGTGCAAAAATTGCAAGGATATTTCCCAAAAGAAGTCAACATGGTGCTGCAGTGGCTTTTCCTGTTTCGGAATGAGTTCTTTCCACGCACTCTTGGCTTCCTCCCACTGTCAAAAGACATCCTCGTTAGGTTAGCTGGTTATTCGTAATTGGCTATAGGTGTAAATGGTTGTCTGTTTCGATGTGATTGGTGGGCTGTCCAGGGAATAAGCTCCAGCCCAACTACAACCCTGAATTGGATAAAATGAAGAAAATAAAAGGATGGGTTTCCAGAGAGAATTGTTTACTGTAACACTTTATTCCCTTGTTGTCTGAGCCGTCAATCACTGTCAGCTGCAGATGTTCATGTTGTTTTTTCTGTGTCTCACAGAGATGTAGCGTGTGTGTTGGTGTGATCGGCGGACCATCATGCACCTCTTCTTGCTGCTGATCCTTCAAGCTACAGCAGCCATCGGACAGATTGATCCCGGTACACAGGAAAACACACACAAACCCCATTTTACCCCATCTTGATTTTAAATCTAAATCCATCCTCTGCAACGAGCCAATTTAAAGAGTTACAACTCAGTAAAATGTTTCATTTGTAAAGGTCTAAAACCCGTCCTTGCAAAACGCATAAAAATAAAATTGTGAATGTGTTTTTCCAGCACACTGTCGCTACCCCTTGGGCATGGAGGATGGACGGATCAAAGATGATGCGCTCAAAGCATCCAGCCAATGGCATGAAACAACAGGACCACAGTACGCCAGGTCAGTGTGGCTTAAACATTAAGTCGACAGGTTTTAAAAAAGTGTCTTTTATTGTTTTTATCTCTTGAGTAAAGAAAAAAAGAAAAACCTGAAATGGAATTGTGGGATACAAAATTGATTAAATATGCCTTAGAATGAAGACAAATGAAAATTTGAAGATTTTAGAACTCTATCTTTTGGTTAAACTTGTGCAAGTGTGTTTTATCTGTTTGTGTGTGTGTCCAGGTTGAATCGTGAGGAGGGACACGGCGCCTGGTGTCCTGCAGCGCAGCCATCAGTCAGTCAGTACCTCGAGGTTTGTGTCTGACGCGTGCTCAGTCATGTCCGGGTACCTGCTTTTGTTTGAATGTTACAAAGTGATCTCTGGGTATTTTCAGTTAGATGACAGATATCCTCAAAATCTACATCAAGTCCAGTGTTATGTGGCTAAGTTCTACTCCTTAAGTAAGAAGGTGTCGTGCATGCAGGACAAAGTGGCGCTGCGCAGTCAGTGTAACATGAGAACGTGTGAAAAGATCACAGTGGATCAGAATCTGAGGTTTCAGAGTGTAACACAATATTTAAGTGCTTTGCAAAGCAGCTAAATTCAGTACATTCTGATTTAAAGGTGAAGTCTGTGTATGGTCTACAAAGTTATTCTTTGGATAAATCTAGAAGCTCATGTGTTACCCAGAGAAGGCTGTTTTCTTACAAACTGGCATATAAACCTAAATCTGTGTATAACAGCTGACTTGTGGGAGGAGTGAAACACAAAGAAATACGTAGCTTCAGAAGTGAGAGATCTTTTAATAAAGTTGGTGGTATCGATACTGCGCCACGTGTGAATGCTGCAATGTGAAGCTGTAGGTATTTAAATATCAAAGGAGAGAATCTGAGTCACAGTCATCTGTGGACAACAAAGACTGTGGATAATCCTCAGTGGCACATGAGCTGCATATTTATGTGATTCAGACAGTCTTACATTTCACATCTGTTTAAGTCGCTTTAATATCTGTATATTGACATACATTTAATATGTTAAAATGAGAAAAGTAATTAAAAAAATCTAAAACCTGAAAATAATTTTGTGATTTTGCAGAGCTTTTTGTGTGCACACTGTTGTAAAGGCACACAGAGCATCTTTAGTTTTTACAGTTTTCTTTATGGGCCGATTTCTGTAGAAATGCAACTAAAATCCTGAGACACTGCAAACACTCAGCTCACGATAAAAACCAACTTTGAAGCCTGTTATAGGTCTCTGACTTGAATGCATTTCGTATTTGGAAGCTGCATGCCTCTTGACATTAAAATTGCAGGATTAACAACCAGATGTGTGGATGGCTCAGCTCTATACTTTTGGGGTGAACCATTTTCCCACATTAATGATACAATATTATCTTTAAATGCAGCCTTTGGTTTTTAGGTTACTCGCATGTTACATGATTTGACCGAAAGCCTTTTGCTGGAATTTTCTTTTTAGGTGGATCTGGGCAGACTCACCTTTCTGACGGTTATTGGTACTCAGGGACGATATATCAGGAACTCTGGGAATGAGTTTGCCCGAGAGTATCGCGTAAACTACAGCAGGGACGGCAAGCTGTGGAAGTCCTGGAGGAATCGGCAGGGGAACGAGGTGAGTGACCCAAATATCTGACTGCAGAGGTTTAACAAACATGACTTGATGAGAGGAGAGAGGAAACAGAGTGAAAAATGGGACATGAGAAGGGTCTGAGCCAAAGGAAGAATAGGAGAAAATACGTGAGGACTGATGGAGGGAAGAGTGGAGAAAGAGGAAGAAAAAAAAGAAACGAACAGGATTTCTTTCCACTCGTTTTTCACTCTAAGCTGCTTCTGGTCATTCATATTCATATCAGAGGAAATTACATTTACACACCAGCTTCCTGTTGGCATTCGAGGTCCCCGGCGGCTACACAACACTGTTAGAACAATTTAAAACACCAGAATCATGTTTTTGATCTGAGGCTCCTCCCTCACATTCACATGGGGAACTTCCCAGAGTCTGTGCAGATTTCTGGTTATTTTGTGCCCAGCAGCACAGAGATTCACATTCCAAATTTCTCAGGGTGCTTTTTTCACTTTAGGAAATGAAGCCCGGAAACATCCGCTGGGGAGTAACTGATTCATGCCGTCAGTTGTTCAGCAGAGCAGAAACTCTCAAGCTTGTCTTCTTTGCTTTGAATGTTCGGCTGCTTATTTCTACACGTGCAGTTGTGCAGGGGCACTGTGTGAGAGGCAGTGAATATTCAAAAAATATACATTATTTTCTTGTGAACATAAATTTGGGATCATCCTCGCCGTCCTTTTGCATCTATTTGTGATTGTTTTCCTGTTTTTGTCACTTTGTTCGATCATTCTGGTCATTTAGGGTGTGTTTGCAGTCATTTTGTATTTGTTTAGCATAGCTTTTCTTGTCTTTTTAAAGAAATTTTCCTGCATCATTATAATAATGTTGGTCCAGGATCTACGTTGCAACTGACCAATCAGCTTTCAGTTTGCACTGGCCAAGAAGTTAGTTAATGATTTTAAAAGTATCACTAGCAAACCTACATGAGCAACAGCAACAGCATTGGCTAACAGCAAAGCTAACTTGATAATATTTTTATTAGATTGTATAAATTAATAAAGAAAACACAGAGTTTCATATAAACATAGCCTTTTTTTTTTTCTTTTTTACCCCATAATACAAAGCTGTGACATCACAACAATGTGACTGGTCACTTTCAATGTTGATCCTGGACACACATTGTTATGATGCAGAAAAAACACCAACACAGGGATATCAGATGCACGGATAGTTGGTCGCTGCCCCTCCCTGATCTTGATTTTGTCAGTGGTCTCTTCCTGTTAAAAGGGAGTTCTTCCTCCCACCATTGCCAAGCGCTGCTCATAGCAGGTTGTTTGCTCACTGGGGCTCTCTCTCTAATATTGCAGCATATTTAACTCCCTATTGTCAGGCACAAACTTTCCTCTAGACACCATCACAGTGGATTTTATATCAAGCAATCAAAATGTGACTGAAATGCAGACCTTCAGGTCTAAATCAAGGGATTTAACAAAAGTAGCACAAAACCTATAAAAGTGGCTAGATAGCAACGTTTCTACTAGCTCTTTAATCAGCCCATTCTCACTCCCGACATGTAATATACCGACAATTTGTCACATCCCGAGGTGTTCTATGGGAATGCGAAAGGTGACCTTCTGCTTTCCTAGTCTACGCGCTGGGTTGTGGATGAAATCGAATAGAATGACGCTCCCGCGGTAACAGATGTTCCAGCCGTGTATTCCAGCCCTAACCCTATCCTTATCCCTAATCTTAACCAACACCCTAATCGTGTTAGATAGTGTTTTCCAAAGCGATTTAAGTAAAATAAACATATATATGTGCATTCATTCCAACGGTTCTCATTTTCCGAACTCGTAATAAAGCGTTGGGTGGCTGAAAGCGTAATATACTGGCTATTTGTCACCTGGTATAAAATGTTACGCTTTGGGAGTGGGAACGTGTTGCTTTAATAGATTTATTGTTTGTTTGTTTTTTCAGCCTAAAAATTCCCTCCTTCACTTGCACCAATGTCTCTTTGGGAGTTCCAATGCACACCTTCCAAATACAAGTTCAACACTTGGAATCAACTCCAGATCTCTTGTCTGGTTCGTTTATCACGGAATAATGAGGGCACAGGCCTCACCTGGCCAGGACACTGTTTGTCAAGGAATTATCTGAAAATCAGTGGACTGTATAAAGATGGCTATAAAGTCAAAACATATCACATGACAACTTGTAACAACGCTATTAACATATTGATTGAACAGATGCTCCAGGGGTTTAATCTTTCTGTACTCCTGGTGTGATGGTCTTGTTTGTATCCCTGATATCTGTGTATAGATTATTGAGGGAAACAAAGATGCCTACAACTCTGTCATAAAGGACCTCCGCCCCCCGATTGTCACTCGCTACGTCCGGCTGCTCCCCGTGACCAGACTGTCCACCACCATCTGCATGAGAGTGGAGCTATACGGCTGTTCATGGGACGGTAGGACACATAAACACACAGTTTCCTTGTTAATGTGTGTTTTCTTCAGCTCAACTGCCATTAGAGACTGTTTACGCTTCCTCAGAGACAAGTAAACCTCTTCATGTCAACATGTCAACATAAAAGCTTTTAATGTCCATAAACAACTGTTTTTCATCCACAAGCAACACTTTTATTTAACAAACACTGCTGTTTATCAGATCCTTATATTGAGCAAAAACAGGAATTTGAATGATATGAGTGCGGTCCTCACACTGTTGTCATGAAGGTTGAAAGTTTGCTGTTCTGAGTGCAGCTGTGGGATCTTATTGTGGTGAGATAACAGTAAAATGGGATGAACTGCACCTTTAACTTTCCACTCCTCCTGGTTTCAGATGGGCTGATATCCTACAGCGCTCCAGAGGGTCAGCGCATGCAGCCGCCGGGTTATCCCATCGCCAACCTCAATGACTCCACATATGATGGAGTACACGAAAGGGGGTGGGTCTCTCTTTGCTGCACTCGTACTCACATCACATGTCAGCGTTTCCTGTTTACTGACTGCTTTGTCATCCGATAGGAAGCTTTTCGGGGGCCTGGGTCAGCTGACGGATGGCGTGATTGGCCAAGATGACTTCACACGGACCCACGAGTACAGCGTGTGGCCTGGCTACGACTACCTGGGCTGGAAGAACGACTCGCTGGAACACGTGGAGATGGAGTTTATGTTCGACAGGCAGAGAAACTTCACCTCGATGAAGGTTTTTCATTTTTGCTTCCTCTACCTCATCAGTACTATGAACTCACCACAAACTTTGTCATAGCAGTAGTGGTTGACAGCACTTTTACATTTGCTTTTGCAATTACCAGACTTACTCAGAGTCTAAAAGTTGCCTTTCAGATCCAGTGTCAGGTTTCTCTAGTTTGCTCGGCACCATGTCAGCGTCAGCCTAGGCTGATGGCAATGGACATGTTTAAACATCTTTGTGAGGACAGAAAATTGCATGCTACTGTACTTGTGGGGGCCAGCAGTCACTTATGGGGACAAAATGCCCGTCCCCACAAGTTTGAAGGCACTTTTGAGATTCAGAATGTGGTTTTAGTGTCAGGATTACAATTAGGTTATGGTTAGGTTTAGGCTGAGGGTTAGGGTTAGGCATTCATTTTTGATGGTTAGGCTTAGGGTAAGTGGCTAGGGAAAGCATTATGTCAATGAGATGTCCTCACTAAGACATGAAAACGAGTGTGTGTGTGTGTGTGTGTATGTGTGTGTAAAAATATTGAACAATGTGTTATAAGTGATCGAAGCTTCCAGGCAGCAGCATTTATTAGTGCAAACCCAAGTGGGAGCTTAGGTCGTGTTTTAACTTCTTCCTAACAAAAGTAACTTAATTTTGTACGTCTTAAGGAGCATGCACAGTATTGTCATGTAATAAAAGAGACTGAAAAGTATTTTCTGCCTACCTGTATATCTGGTCAAGCTTTTTAACCAGTTGCTTGCAGCTCTCCTTCATCACTGTGCAACTGATGTAACTGCAAACGTACTTTCCATCCAGCATTTGCTTTTCCTGTAATATGGAGTGCAGCCAGCAAGTGCTCCAGCAATGCTCAGTGGAGTCATGTGTTTACTTTTAAGTCATGCATCAGCAGCTGCTAGCATCTCCTCCTACTGTGCCATCGTTGCCACTTTGTCTGAGTCCATTATAAATGAGCTTTAGATCCCTGTGGGACTCCCTCACGCTTTACAAACAATAGCAGATGTTCTGCTACTTACTCTTATTTTCATTCTCCATCCAGGTCCATAGTAACAACATGTTCTCCCGCGATGTGAAGATCTTCTCCTCGGTCTCCTGTTGGTTTAAGCCCCACTTTGTATGGGAGGCGGAGCCTGTGGAGTTCAGGACGGTGCTGGATGACCGGAATCCGAGTGCTCGCTACGTCACCGTGGATCTGAACCACCGCACTGCTAAATCCCTCCGCTGCCGCTTTTACTTTGCTGACGTCTGGATGATGTTCAGTGAGATTTCCTTTCAGTCAGGTAACAAACACACGCACGTGCAAACGAAAGTGCAGAACAGTAAAAAAGGAAAAATAAGTAACTTCCTGGTTTTTGTTTTTCAGTGGACACGATATTCCTGACTCAGATGACATCTCCTCTACCCACTCAGGACACCATCACAACACCTGCACAGAAGATAGGTGTGACAATTAATTGTTTCACTTTAAAGACAGACAGTTTTAAAGTCGCCACTTCAAAACTGCGACAGATAGAGGGCGCTGTTTTGTCAGTTTGTGCTCAGGTCAATTTTTTTGCCTTCTTCTTAATTTTTGAGGACATATATCTTTTTTAGCATTTCTGTCATACTTAGTGGAGCCCACTAACAAATGGATTTGCAGAAACAAATGATAACATCTTTGGTATATGGTATTCTAATCTTTCTTCTCAGCCGCTGCTCCATCAGCTAGTGTCACACCAGATGATGGGAAAACACCCATCCTTATCGGCTGCCTGGTAACCATCATCCTTTTGTTGGTCATCATCATCTTCCTCATCCTATGGTGTCAGTACGTTTGCAAGGTATTAGAGAAGGTGAGGATACAAATAAATGATAAACATTTGTTTTTTTGAGTGGAAGTGAGGGTTTCTTAATAAAGTGCCTTTATTTTGTTATCTTCCTGTCATGTCCGTTGGTGTTAAAGATGCTGTAATCACGTAATCGCTTTAGGTTTTAAAAAATGTTCCTGTAAACAGCTGCAATGCAAACCATTTCCTACGGGGCGATCGTGGCTCAAGAGTTGGCAGTTCGACTTGTAATCGGAAGGTTGCCGGTTCGAGCCCCGGCTCCGACAGTCTCGGTCGTTGTGTCCTTGGGCAAGACACTTCACCCGTTGCCTACTGGTGGTGGTCAGAGAGCCCGGTGGCGCCAGTGTCCGGCAGCCTCGCCTCTGTCAATGTGCCCCAGGGCAGCTGTGGCTACAATGTTGGCTTGCCATCACCAGTGGGTGGATGACTGTATATAGTGTAAAGGACTTAGTCCATAGGGACTATGTAAAGTGCTATACAAATACAGGCCATAATAGATGTCCAGCAGGAGGTCCCTGGTTCCATTTTAGGGTCTTTACATCACCTCACAAATTTATTTTGATTTTCAAAAAGAGGTTAAAAGCTGCAGTTTACAAACTCAAGTGGGAGATATTTATTTTTCTTTTTAGGAAATAAGATTATTGTTTATGTATGTGGCTGAATCAGGACTATTAAGCATTAAATCTGATTAAAGAACAAATGAGAATGAACTGACTGACTCTTTACAGGTATCTTTGTTTCTTTGATTCAAACTATTTTTTTTCTTTCTTCCATCTTAATCTAGGGTCCACGTCGGATTCTTGATGAGGAGGTGACGGTCCGGCTGTCGTCCTGCAGTGACACCATCATATTACAGACTCCACCTGTGCCCCCGCGCTCTGGACGCGCCCTGACTGGTACTCTTCTTTTACTTGTATCATTTAAAACATGCCTTTGATTGCCATTATTATTCATGCAGAAAAGATTAGGTGAAATTTGTAGGGGAGATATTTTAAAGAAAATCTCTCTACATACACCTTTAGCATTATTTATTCTTGACTGATTCCTGCTGTTTTCCTCAGGTCCCGTGAACGCTGACCCTCACTACGAGAGAATTTTCCTGTTGGACCCTCAGTACCAGAACCCAGCGGTGCTGAGAAACAAGCTTCCAGAGTTGTCACAGAGCGCAGAAGCATCTGGTAAACACCTTCAACGATGAAGTCGATGCAGGCGTTCATTTAAGAATTAGTGAAAAAGACACAAGTTGACAAATAGCAGAAAGTCCTTTGAATGCTGCGTCATGATGTTTGTATTTGAGTGACCGCTTCATAACCGTGTGTTTAGGTTTGTAGTAGGAATTTGTGTTAAGAATCATTGATGCCTCAGAGATGTTCCAGATCTATCCATTATGACATGATTAATCACAGCTGTAGATGAAAAAGGTCGAAAGCCTTTCAATAAGAGAGACTGCTGCCTCCTGGTGGCGATGTCTGTAGTTTCAAACAAACTCTACAAACTTCAAGCATCCATCAAAGTTCTGATCTTCTGTCACTCATTAACAGCTCCTCAACCTGTTTCTCTCCATTTACTTCAGAACATGTTAAATAAGCTCGTTTTTCTCCTTTTTCTCTCTATTTAAGTTTCCCTGATGAAGTTGAACATGCATGCTCATTCATACTTATTCTGCAGTGCTTCTCTCCTTTTTCTCTCGGCTCTCTGCGCCTCTTTTCCAAGTTTCCTCTTCTTCCAGCTCTCCTCCTTGGTAATCCTCTCTATGACCTCCTTCTGCTGACTTCCTGTCATATGACATCAGGATGGCTTCGTGGTAAGAGTTGAAAGGTGTGACTTCATGCAGTTAATCAGATCACATATACTTAAGTGAAATCAAGTGAAGATTGGAAACTGCATTTTATTTTATTTTTATTTTTCAATTCTTTTCCCTTCTATGAATCATCTTATGACCTCTCATGACCTACTGGAGGGGACCTAACCCTGAGAGGTTGGGATATCCTGGATTGAAAAAACTTCTGTAAAAAACAATTTCAAACTAGTAAAACTTCAGTCAGCAAGTAGAATAATGGTACTAGTAAAATGATAAAGAAGTACTGCTTTTACTTTGGATAGAAAACTAGAAATTGCCAGTAATTTAACTTTTGTACTATAATGTTGTGCTGTTGGTACTTTTCAGTAAGCTTCACTTCAGTTTTTTTTATTAGACATTAATTAAACAAGCACTTGTCTTTCCAACAGCATGTGGAGGTGGCTACGCTGAGCCAGACATCACCCAGTGCACGCCACACCAGTGTTTCCATAGCAATGCGCCACACTACGCTGAGACGGACATCGTGCGGCTGCAGGGCGTCACTGGCAGCAACATGTATGCCGTCCCCGCCCTCACCGTGGACTCTCTCACCAGGAAGGACATCTCCGCTGCCGAGTTTCCTCGGCAACAGCTGATCTTCAGGGAGAAGCTGGGGGAGGGGCAGTTTGGCGAGGTGAGATTGTGGGAGGTTTCGTGGGCTGCAAAGTTATCCTGGAAAAATCTTATTTCATCCCTATTTCATCTTCTTCCTTGGCAGGTCCACCTGTGTGAGGCGGAGGGACTCCCAGAATTTCTTGGGGAAGGCTCGCCCCTCCCTGACCGAGACGGTCACTCTGTGCTTGTGGCTGTTAAACAGCTGAGGGCCGACGCTACCAGCCAAGCCAGGTACTCTTTATGAGTGTGTAAATGAAACAGAGAGCGATTACGTCAAACTATATCAATCTGGAGCTGAGGTGGTCAAAGGTTCATCCCCTGGAGAGCATATATTGGTTAAAATCAGTGTATTCATTACTTTAATGTGTTCATATGATGAGAATTTTTCACTATTTATATACTAAAAACTAAAATATAGTCCATAACTAGTCAAATGAATAACGTGCAGGACAGAAAGCTCCAAACTGCATTTCCTGGTTGACTAATTTTTGCACAGAAAGCCCTCCTACACACAAATGCAGACCACATTTCTCTTTAAAAGACTGTTATTTGAAGTGAGAGCAGTACTTGACTCCGTAGATGAGAATGTATTAGGATAAACTGGTGTAAGAGCTTCAAGGGATGTGCAGGAACAAATAAGATCTGTGCATCAGGCTTCACTGTAACACTGAGGAAGAGATACTTGTAGTTGGTTCCTCTGAGTTGATGAACAGATCTGAAAATGCTTTGTCTCCTTTATCTGTCCGTCGATCAGGAACGACTTCCTGAAGGAAATAAAGATTATGTCTCGTCTGAATGACCCCAACATCATCCGACTGCTGTGTGTGTGTGTGTCGTCCGACCCACTGTGCATGGTTACTGAGTACATGGAGAACGGAGACCTCAACATGTTCCTGTCGCAGCGGGAGATCGAGAGCACTCTAACACATGCCAACAACATCCCTTCAGTCAGGTTAACCATGCACACAGTTTACACAGGTCATACATGAAAACAATCGACCGTCAGGTTTCTAAACTATCTTGTTAGTGCACTTTTGATTCTCACCACTTTTAATCTCTTCCTGCTTCTCCACGTCAGCCTGTCTGACCTCCTCCATATGGCGGTGCAGATCTCATCAGGGATGAAGTACTTGGCATCTCTGAACTTTGTGCACCGTGACCTGGCCACAAGAAACTGCCTGCTGGACCGCCGCCTCACCATCAAGATTGCCGACTTCGGTATGAGCCGAAACCTGTACAGCAGCGACTACTACCGTATCCAGGGCCGGGCGGTGCTGCCTATACGATGGATGGCCTGGGAGAGCATCTTGCTGGTAAGGTTTGGAGGAAGGGAGCTGATTTAGGATAGGATCTTTATTTTGCTCCTTTTAGACTGTACACCTCTGTCAATGGTTACTTTTGATGGAAGTTCTGCAGTTATTCTGCTGCTACATTAAAAATCTTCAGATGCTTATTATTATACTTTCCTCTTTATTACGTTGTGCAAACAATAGTTCCACTGCAGGCAGACATAAGAGCCGATATTCCTTGAAAAGTTCCTTTTTGTACCTTTAAACTTGAAACTTATTTGTACATTAATTCTGTCTTGTAAAAATGAGTGTGGGTGTATATTGTAGTTTCAATAATGTTGTGAAAATAATCTAAAAAAATGTATTTTGGGGGGATTATACATGACCTGAATGTGGTTCCAAGTTGAAGCTTTTGTCTTTTGCAACAACAAATTTACAAATTCTTCACTTGGCTCCAAACGTGCCACTGAGAGCTGCTGTCATATGAGATAAGTTGATACGTTTTCACAGGATTCTGTCTGTGAAAAACGAAGCACTAATCATGATTCAGTAGCTTGAAGAACCATCTTTAGCAGAAATAACTGAAGGTAATCTTTTGCTTTATGACTTTATTAGTCTAATATAATTGTGGAGGAATTTTAGCCCACTGTTCTATTTCCTAGGGGTTTTTTCTTTTCCAAACTGGCAAAACATCTGCTGGTAAATAGGTGGTCAGATTTGCTGATTATGCTACCTAGCCCCCTTAACCCCCAATAAGACTCTATGCAGTCCTATAAATAATTTTTTTCAAATGACTGGTAGTCAATAAATGTTAGAGTCTTTAATATTCAAAAGAAGAAGAACTAAAAGTTCAGAGAGTTAATGTTCAGAAGTGTATATAGGCTTAAAATTGTATTCAAACCCTGGGAAATTTGCCTACATCAGTTCAGTGACTTATCAAAAACATGTAGGTTCCCCTCACATGTCTCCTTTTTCAAAAATGGACATACCCGCTACTCCTCCACATCGAAAGGAGCCAGTTGAGGTGGTTCGGGCATCTGACAAGGATGTCTCCTGGGTGAGGCGTTCCGGGCACATCCCACCAGGAGGAGGCCCCGGGGCAGACCCAGGACATGCTGGAGACATTATATCTCTTGGCTGGGCTGGGAAACCTTGGTGTTCCCCTGAATAAGCTGGAGGAGGTGGCTGGGGAGAGGGAGGTCTGGGCTTCTCTGCTTAGCCTGCTGCACCCGTGACTGGCATACACCCCCCCACCCCCAAAAAAACCAGGAAAAAAAATCTGCTCAGTGTTTCACTAAAGGAAGTTTAGCTAAGGGAACAAAGTTCTTCAAAAGCTTCCTGCCCTCCAGGGGAAGCACCAGTAGCGGTTTGCACCCTAAAACAATGAAACATCTTTTTTGCTGCAGTGTTTTCTTTGAATAACTTTCCTGTTCTGCATTATGAATGTGGTTGCATAAGTTTAATGTCTTTTGCAGCTGTAAAGTTAAGCGAAAAAACAATGGATCCAAGCTGACCCAAACCAGGTCTAAAGCAGAAGCTTTTTATCATACGTTTTTATCGTATCATATTTTTTTGTAAGTCTCACAAAGCATCAGAGTCAACATTTCATCAGCAGCTGTCTTCAGAGAGTTAATGAAAATAAGAAAAAGTATTTTAAAGTTGGAGTATTAAACTTTCAGATGTAATTATTCTCCTCAGGGGAAGTTCACCACCGCCAGTGACGTGTGGGCCTTTGGAGTCACCCTGTGGGAGATCTTCACTCTGTGTAAGGAGCAGCCCTACAGCCTGCTGTCTGATGAACAGGTCATAGAGAACACTGGCGAGTTCTTCAGGAACCAGGGCAGACAGGTGAGACGAAACACAGTCAGAGATTATTGACCTTCTGTCACTGGGTCAAATCATTTTGCCCACCTGAGACTAAAACTGCAAACATTTATTTTAATTGCAACTGGATCCAAGGCAGCTCATAGCAGTCTTTACAAACCTGGAAATCAGGACCCTCGTAAGTGCCTGCAGGATAAATTTGAGGGGCTACTAAACCTGACTCAACATTTGTCTTTTTTAACAAATCACTCGAATCTCTCATCATTCTAATTCTCCTGTGTCCCTCACTAGATCTTCCTCTATGCTCCTCCACTCTGCCCACCTTCTCTCTTTGAGCTGATGATGCGTTGCTGGAGTCGCGATATCCCTGACCGACCCACCTTCGAGGGACTTTACCAAGCCCTGAAGCCCCACGTCAACCAGTGAGTCAAGGCCGCTGGGATCTGCCAGTTGGGATTTCTGTGGCGGTGGGACTCTTATAAGAAGACAGACTGACACAAGAGCACAGAGGACTGGAATTACAGTGCAGAGGGATTATTGGTTTGCTTCACGGCACTAGCGACTCCCTTCTCTGAAAGACCAGGTGATGATGGAGGGAGACATGACTAGTCAGCTCAGAGGAGAAAATATCACAAGCTTCAGACCTTTTGGTCCATAGTGAACAAACCATTGGCAGTTTCATAGCTTCTTCTGTTTTTTTACAGCTGCTTTACCCCAAGCCTTTTGACTTGTTTGTGCCAAAAGTTGCCTTAAACCATTTGTTTCCTTCTCTTTGACTTTTAGAGATGACAAAAAACTGGATAGTCCTGGTAGTTCCTCCTTTCCCTGTGGGTTTTTATCATTATTATTATTATTATTATTATTATTATTATTGTAAAGCACTGTGTCTGTGTCTCTCAGTTATTCGTGTTCATATATTAATCCACACTGGAGCTAGGGCTATAGGGTCAGATTTTAGTGTAGGATTTTATTTTTTAGATTTTTATTCTATTTTATAATTTTGTTGTTTTGTGGAGTTTCACAATTGTTGGTCTTTTTTTTGTGGATATGAATGTTGGTCAGCTGAGGTTCACGTCGCGGTGCCAAGAAGCTGAAGAAACCTGTGTGGTTCACAGACTGAAAATCAGTCGGTGGGTATCTGTGGGAAATTTTGAAAAAAAAAGAACTTAAAGCACATTCAAGCCACATGAGAAAAAACTGAATCATGCCACTTTTGTTCCCAAAGAGACAAAAAAGTGTTGAAATGCAATTTTAAAATAAAAAAAGAATTGTGAACGTCTTTGTGAAGATGGGCATGACGGTCAAAATTTATGATCCTTTTATTAAAAGTGCCTTGCATATGTAGCAAAATCGGTGCCAGAGGGAAAGGTTAGGGACGCCTGAACCTCAGATGCTGGTCACAGGGAGATTAACCAAGTATCGAATACCAAGGTGTTGCTTAACCTGTCGGTGTTTGTCTTTGGGGACCTGCAAAATATACATTTTGTGGATAAAAAAATCAAAAAGCATACCTGATTTAAACGTGGGCACCACCAGGAGCGTGGTCGGAGTTTAGTGCACACCAGCATGCAAAACATTAAAAAAGCAGGATTTTCACTCAGCACTTGGTTTGTCCTCTCAAAATGGAATTCAGGTTCATTGGTCACACACGTCAGTGACACACAAATGCAAATCTGATAGTTGGGAGCCCTGCTTAGGCAGACCACCTGAGATTTAAAACAGGTATCCTTTTTGATTTTTGATGGGCATTGTGGAACTTTATGAATGCACCTTGCGTATCTCCTTATTTGAACTCACAAAGCTGAAGGTGTTAAGCTCTGCTCTGCCTTCATTTAGTCAGTTTTAATCACAGAAATAAACTACAGTAATACTTACTGCATTGCTGCGCATGTAGATGTCTCACCATATGATATGTCTAGTCTTCTGTAGTCTGAATTTGCTAGGATTTGAACTCCGGTACAGTAGCCTATCAGTCCATATCAAGACAGGAGTTGAGTAAGTCAAGACAAGGCATTTTGTCTTGACTTAATGTACCATCTACATTTGGGGCTGTGAGTTCCCAAACTACTGCGTTAGAACAAGGTTCACTGATCAGTGAAAGCTGATAGACTGTGGGCAAATGGAGGCCTTACACCAAGGCTGGATTTCCAACTAGGCAAAGCAGGAAACTGGGAAAAAGCCATTTGTCTGTCACCACTGGTTTTAGCTAAAAAATGTCTTAAGTGCTTCCAACACTGAGCAGGTATTTAACCAAAGAGTTCCCTGCAATAATAGTTCATTTTCTGACCCTGTGTAGTGGAATAACCCTGTGGCAGATTGTACCATTTTAGTTTAGTTTGTCCGTAAGCGGAGCCTGTTCCTGAAGTTATATTTAATCAAATGTAGGTGTAAAGATTAATGTTTCGGCTCAGAGGATCTGGTTACATGGTTCATATTCAGAGGAGCGCTGGTCGGGAGATCAGTGTTAGATATCAGTGTATGTTTTACATGGGGGCCACTTGACAGGTTAATGCATCAGAGAAGTCACTGCATTAGTCATCCAATCACTGCTGCACCTTTACTGAAACAACCATAAAGATTTTTATGTTTAAAAAGCAGTTAATTCATTCTGACTTTGTTTTGCATAGCATTCAGATGAGTCTCGTTTACAGAACTAATGCTGGATCGATGCAGACTGTAGACTGGATTTATTGTTCTTCTGTCAGGATGTCTTAGGAGTAATAAACTTTCAACAAAAAAATCCCAAAACAAAACAATAAATGTTTCATGTCCAAATGTTTCATGATGATTTCAGCTTCAGCCAAAACTGACAAACGATACGAGCGTTGGATTTTCATGATTCTCTGTCTCATCTTCAAAGTGTTGGCATTAACTTTAATTAAGTATCAGTCCTCACCTTCCTTCTTGCAAGATTAAAAATTTATAACTGATAAGGAAGTTCATGTTGACAGTGCAACGATTTAAGCGAACAGTTACAGATATAAACCATACAGATTCATAGAGATAGGTGACCATAGCCACCCTAAAGTGAGTAATTTGCACAACCTGACAAGGGAGGGATGGATTTGACTATAAAACTGAGGGATGGTCATAAGGAAGGCTCATTTGCATAGGCAAAGCATACCCTGCTTTAAGTCCAGTTAACTCTAAATGAACCGTAGTTTACAAAATAAAATTTGTGCTGAATTAGGTCAGACTAGAAACTATTGAATAAGACTATAAACTACCTAGGAAAGTCTTTACTTCACAAATGAAGTTAGCTGAAGAGAGATTCCCATAGACTTCTGTACAATCAGACTCTTTTTGCCACCAGTGGAGTTTCCTCTGGCTGGCGATTAGAGAAATGGGAGGTTTGAGGTACTTCTGTGTTCTGTGCCTCATTTTTCAGACACAGAGACTCTTTCTGTCTTTTCTACAGTCTGTGGATGGCAGCGAACAGTGCAGCCTTTTGACTAACTAACTCAAGTGACGCTGATAGTGGCTATCATGTTAGTAGTAGCAAGAGCCGCTCTGTCCCCATGCTTCCTGCACCATCCATTTTAACATGACTCAATAAACTTCTGATGTGTCTTTTTCAGAGTTCTTGTCTAATGTATAAAGGTGGTAAATCATAATTTAATGTCTGTTTTTTTACTGTTTAGGTCACTCAGTTAATGTCAGTGTGTATTATTTGTATGCAGTACACATTTGCAGTATTTTAAATCCTCCCTGAGAACAAATCGTATAAAATGAAAAATGGCGCAAACGGAGAAAGACCAAACATGTAGATTTTTGAGTACATTTTTCTGTGTTTTGTTGTTGTTACAGTAGTGTTTTGTTATCTGTACTGTATCTTACATTTCTTTCAGTGTGTTTGTGCGAGTGTTTAAGAGAAAGTGAGATACCGAGTGAGTCTTTTCAACATTCCCTTGAGCACTGGGAGCTAGTTGAGGTTAAAGTGGTTAACTGGATTTGCTCGGTTGTGCCAAATTATGTTAACTGAGCAAAAGAGGGAGTTGGGTTTTTTTGTTGTTGTTGTTGTTTTCAAGGCAAGAGGAAAAGATGGACAGAAGGAAACCACTAAACTCAATCTCCCAGAGTCCTTTGCTACAGTGAGCCTGTGTATTTTGTTTTGGTTCCATTAGAGAAATCTTTTAGTTTGATAGTGTACAGTATAATTGGTCTATAATATCTCAGTGTGTGAATGCAGATTAGGTGTGGTAATTTTTATTAGTAATTAATTGTCTATCTGAATTTATAGCTATTTGTGTTTGTTTCCCCCTTTTTTTACACAGGATTTCAGCATTTATGGATATTTTTCTGAACAAAATGTTCTGTTTTGTTTTCCTGTTGTGTTCACAGTAATTTCTCATCCACACTGTTTAATCTTTGTCCCATCTTCAGTATGTTTCAGACACATATTGTACATAGGCTAGTAGCTGTTTATATTAATATATTGGGAGGAGGAAACTTCTTCTCTGGTCCCAACTGGTTTTCACTCTGGACTCTATCTCACTTTGGTTTGTTTTCCTATAATAAACAGTAAATGTGTCAAAGATGTTTTTTTTTTCTTTTGTCTTTGTTTATTTGTTTGTTTGAGTTTTTTTCATGAGTAGAAAAACACTGCAAATTGAAATCTAAGCTTTTTTTTCATAATCAGCTTATTTGAAGGTAAAAGCACATGAGGGTTTTTTTTCAACAGTTGACGCTACAGTTTTCAGTCTAGACCACATCGATGTTCTGTACAGCAGGGGGCAGCAGAGAGATTTAAAACACACATACACGCACACACACACACACACACACACATACACACAGGACAGCCTATATGTGGAAATGAGTCCTAGAGAAGCTTTGTTGTTCTGAAGGAACACTGAAGGCCTGATTTCTGCACATTTTATGCCTTTCGTTTCAGGTTTGAATGTTCTGCGTTCTGATAATAAAACGTAACAGCCAATGACTAAAAATGACACATTTCAGTCTCTTTAAGCTCTACTTTGGTCTCAGCCTCCTCGGGAAAATATGTCTAGAGTAACCGTGGGTTTACCAAACAGCTGGCTGTTGCACCTGGAAAAACTGTAAAGCTGCTGCTACAGCCTTATACATGGGTTACATTATTAGGCCAAAATGGTTGCATCATTGGCTCCCTGTTCAATCTAGAATTGAATTAAAATCCATTCTTGAATAATCAGGCCTCATCTTATCTTAAAGACTTTAAGTACTACATTGCTTACTGGGATATTTAAAAGTAGAATGGGAGCTTTCATGCCTCTCATTTGTGACACTAACTCTCAGTTTGGATGCAGGAGACAAACACCTTCTCTCATAAAGTGTTAAAGGCTTTCAGTTGGCAAATGGTTTGGACTGCAGGCAGGCCAGTTCAGTACCTGGATTCTTCTACTACTTTGTGCGGTTTAGTATTGTCATGTTTAAAAATGCAAGGACTTCCCTGGAATAAGACGTCATCTGGATGGAAACATATGTTGCTCTAAATCTTGTATATACCTTTCAGCATTGATGATGCCTTTTAAGGTGTGCAAACCACCAGTATAGGCACTAATGCACCCCCATACCACCAGAAATCAAAGAGCTTTCCCATTTGGATTTCTCTGACTACAGAACAGCTTTTCCACTTTGCCTCAGTCCATTTTAATGAGCTTTAGCCCAAAGAAGACACCAGCATTTCTGTTTTCAGATATTGCTTCTTCTTTGCATGATAGCACTTAAACCTGGATTTCAGGACTGGAACAGGGAATTGTGTTCACAGACGATGATTTGTGGAAGTTTTCCTGAGCATGCAGTGATTTCCATGACAGACCCATCCCTGTATTCAATACATTGCCCCCTGCAGTTATAAAGATTACAAACATCCAATACCGATTTTTGGCCTTGTCTCTAGCGCACAGAGATTTCTCCAGATTCTCTTAATCTCTTGATGATATTATGTACTGTAGATATTAGATATTCAAAATCAATTTTACACTTGGGAACAATATTCTGAAATTGTTGCACAGACTAAGTAGATGCTGTTGATTGTAGATGCTTTTACAGATTGGTGAACCTCTGCTTATCTTTACTTCTGAGAAATGATGCTAAAGATGATCTTTTTTTTCCTTTTCTAGCCTTCTGGTGCCCCATTTGACTTTTTTTTTAAAGGGATTCCTGCCATCAAATCTAAAATAACTTTTTTAATTAAAGTTTTCTCATTTGAAACATTTTATATGTTTTCCATGTTCAATTGTGAATAAAATGTGGGTTTATGAGATTTGCAAGTCATCTCATTGTGTTTTTATTTCCACTTTACTCAACATCACAACTTTTCTGGAATTGAGTTTTGGTCTCTTTTAGTTTGAGATGGGTTTTTTTTGTATCTAGCATTTATCATGCATCATAATCCACCAGTTAGTTTCTGTAGTAACTGCACGAATTGAATAATGAAAGAGAAGTGTTATAAAACCTTTGCAGGTTGCTCATGAACTCTGCAGGAATCCTGACAATCACAGATTTTGTAACTGTCCTAAATTTGGCAAAGAAGCCAAAGGCAGAGGTTTGCCTGCATGTGTGGGCTCAGTGCCGGCAGATTTCATAACGGTGGTTCACGGCCAAAAGGCAAGGCGCAGGTTTTACTTTGATAGAAGCTTGTTTAAAGTTGCCAAGGCTCTGTGTAGGTATGAAGTGTAAATGTCTCTTGGTTGATAAATTGACAGTCTAAAAATGTGCTGTGAGTTTGAGAAAGCACCAAAAACTTTCCACACGTGTGAAGGTTTACACAACACTGGGCAAGGTGACAACAGCTTTTATAAAAGTGGTATGATGCTAGAGTAGATCCAGCCAAACCCAACCTGGCTGTAATTGTTGGTGCTGCTCTGCTCCCTGCTGTCCTTCCAAATGTGCGAGTAGGTCCGGTCACAGTAGGGACTATTTTTATCTCTTTAGTGTGAGAGCTGTCACGTACACCAAAAGCTTCATGAAGGACTGAGAATAGCTTCAGCCATTTCATTTTTGAACATTTCCTTTCCTTTCACTTTAAAGGCCGTCAGTGACAGACTGACAATCAGCAAATTGAGTACACGAACATTCAGAAAAGGTTTACAAAGGAAGTTAGAGCAAAATTATAACCACAGTCGATACTGCTGAATGACTATGGCCGTGTTTTGACTTAGTTTAAAGGCTGCTTAAGAATTTGTCTTCATTAACAAAAAACAATCAACCGATCAAATCCATGAACAATGTCTGTTTTTGCCCAATCAAGACGTAAAGCCTAACTGTGCAACATTAATAATCTCTATCTAAGCTGTAAAGATAATTTAGTGGCTCTCCACAAAGTTTTCTTTTATTAACTTAGTTCTAAATTCTAGATTCTGCTGAAAAGAAAAACTTACGTATCATTCACTTTTCCAGCATTTTGTCAACCTACATCCAACTTTTTGAGATGTTTTGCTGCCCCAAAATTTAAAATGCTACATTTTCTCACTTGAACCCAAATTTGATTCACTTTTGCAGTTGTGAAGAAAATATGGGTTAATGAATATGAGTTGTAGATAAAAATTTTAAAATGAATAGATTAGGTAGAATAGAAAATGGAGTAAAATAAAGCACTGTGTGAACATGTGTTGTGTCTTCTCGTAACCATAGAAATAAAAAACACAACACAAAACGTGTCAACAAGACTCTGCACAGTAAACATAATTATTAACCTGGTTGAATTTAAAGAAATATTTAAACGCAACAGCGTTTGAAGTAGTTGTATTTATTCATGATTTATGGTTGTCATCCTTCATTCTTGTATATACCTTTTCCATATGTTCCACCTGTCTAAGTGTAAAAGGCAAACCATGTTAGCGAACCATGCTAGTATTTGATACAAACTATGGGCAACCGCAGCAATCTGCCAGTGACCAGAACAATCAAAACAATTTTCGGTGCTGTCACGGCTCCGAACACCGAACACTCTGACCCAGTGTTTGTGTTTTTGGTTAAGTTATACTCTTTAAATTGTGGTTTTCTGTTTGTATTATATTTATAGTTCCTGGTTTCTAATTTCTGTTCTGTTTCTGTGCCTCATATGTGTTCTTGGTGAAGGTTTAATTCTTTTCTCTGTATGTTGGATGTTCATTCTTTTCTGTCTCTATGTGTTCCATGTGTCCCACGTCTTGTTGATTCATGTTCCTTCTGTTCCAGAGTCTGTCATGTTTCCACATCTCTGTCTTTATGAATGCTTTGTGCTTCCTGTTTTACTTTGACAGTCATTGTCCTATTATCAGTGTATTCTGCTTTGTTTCCTTGTCTCATTATGTCAGATTAGCCCCAGCTGTGCTTCCCGCCTGTTTTCCATTCCCTCGTCACTCCCTGGTGTATTTAAGCCCTGTGTTTTCAGTCCCTGCTTTGTTTTCCTAGTTTGTTTTTCTTATTTTCTAGTGTCCAGTTTAGTGTCTAGTTTTCATGTTCAAGGTTTTGATATGTTTTTTGTGAAGTTTATTTCTATGAAAAGTCCTCCCAGCAATAAAAGCTGCCGCTTTAAGTTTCATTCCATGTACGAGTCCTGCGATTGGGTCCATATCCTGCCACACTACACACCTTGACAGGTGCAGCACTGTGTACCTATTTTGTATACCCATTTCACCTTGAGACTGCCACCAACGTTTTGCAGACTGGCTGAGAAATCCACATTTTTCCATAGCGATCTGTGGTTACCAGATGGTCTCTACGCCTGTATGACTGGATCTCACGTTACCTGTGCATTTCCATGACTCTGCTACTTTCAGCTGCTCCCTTATTCCCAAGAGCTCACACAGCAGGCACCTCGGCACAGATTTACACCAGATATCCTTCCTGACAAAACCCCAAATGGGATTTGGGTCTCCATCTATAATCAGACCAAACCAAACCTTACAGTTTTAAGGTGAATGTGTAAACCACTACACTATGGAGTCTCTTGCTTCTTCCCACCTTTTCTTCCCCTCATAAAGTTTTCTACTGTGGTGAAGAAAAGGTAACAAGGAAAATGTTGTAGGGAGTAATTTTCGAGCTATTCCACTGAACCCTCAGCCTTTGTTAGGTTATCATTTAATCTCCCTTCTGTTTCTGAGTTTTCCGTTTTTCTGGCTCCCAAATTTTGATTTGCTTCTAAATAAATAGATCCTTTCATATTTAATGCCAGCCATCAGTCCCATCCAAAAACCTTTATATTGAAATTTGCAGGTAAATTGATGTAATCTACATCAGTTAAACATAAATAGTTATAAAACCAGAACTCTTCTACTGGTTTTTGCATTATGTTCACTCATGGAAGAATCTGGATGTCTGTGTAAATCTTCACAGCTCCTACGGGGCAAACAGCAGGATGCTATGATCCAGTCATGAATGAATTGAAGCAACGGCACAATCTTTAATCTGTAACTGAATAAAATATGCTAAACAAAGGGATTTTAAGCCTTGTGTGCACAGAAAAAGGATTTGGGTCATTCATTAAATAATGCCACTGTTGTATTTTGATGCAGGTAAGTACCCATGTGCCATTTTAAGAACTCGGTTTTAATTCTTATTTTGCCAAAAATATATCTTGAGACCCTAAGAATCCGGAAAATAATAATTGTTTTTGAGTTCAAACATCTGGCTGAATAAAGCCTCATTAGTTTGTGTCGATTAAAGATTTAATGGTCCATGTCAGGAAACTGGGTCCCTGCAGGAGTTATAATAGGAAAGACCACAGAATAAAAAGGATGGAAAGAAGGAACCAGCAAATTGGTCCTAAATGGGCCAAATCACGCACAAGATTAAGGTCTTGGTGTTATTTTTCTCTACCATCATTTCAAAGAATGAAATTATATTATTTAAAATTGATTACCTTAGGTGCTGAAATGTATGGATGACCATGAACAAAACATTTTATTTCCTTTCTCTTTGTGAAAGTAAATTACATTTTAGAATGATTTATATTTTGGAGATTATGTATCGGAATATCAGGAGCGGTACCACGCCTCCAAACACGCTCCTTCCGGTTGTCATCTATATTCCCCCAGTTCTGCAAGCTGATCATTCTTGTTTACGTGCCCCACCCTCCCTGCCTCCTTGTTCTCAATTTTCTAACTTCTTCATTTCTATTTAGTGCATGGGGATCTGCCAGTCCCCTTCGAGGCCTTCCCCAAACCGCAGCTCAGTTCATGTCAAAGCATTCACCTTTACATACTAAAACGCTTTCAAACCTAAAGTGAGGACGTGGGCCCAGCTAGTGAATTTAAATGTTTGTCACTTTGGCAGTGTTAATTGATATTTCCACCTCTAGAACTGCTCTGAGGAATTTTACAAAAGCCTTTTGCTTTGTTTTGTTTTGTTTTACTTGTCAATGTTTTACATCAGTCAAATGTAAATTGGAGCTTTTCCTGAGGTCACTGTTTGAGTGTAACAATCAGATTACTACAAGCGAGCAGGTGGCAGATACTGAACTGTACATGCCAATGACTGGAGCAGAGACCATCAGATGAAAGTACCAGTGCCAACAACGTGCAGCCCTGCCCATACAGGTTGATTGACAGGTTCTTTCGTCAAAGTAGCAGCACAGAAATGACAACCCCCACGCTCTGCTGTTTATGGGTGCTGCGTTCATCTGTCCCCCAGCTGTTTGACCTCAGGGTTAGAGGAAGGGGCCAGCTGGTTGATGTGTTTTCCATGAGCTTCTCGGCAATTTTACAAGGAGATCAGCAGCAGTGAAGTGAAAGCAATGCTCTGGATGGATGGATGGATGGATGGATGGATGGATGGATGGATGGATGGATGGATGGATGGATGGATGGGAAGACTACTTAACTGCCTATATTTTGATTCCAATTTTTTCACCTTCTATATAACATTTTTTGCATGTTTTTGGTTTTGGTAGCATGGTAGCTTTTTCAAATTTCCATTATTTCCTCTCAAAATTTGTATGGATTAGTTTAAATTAAATTAAATTTAGAGGACAAAGATAGAAACAACTACAGACAAATACAATAAAGATCACAGTGAAAGAGTGTCTGAAAGCCTGACTGATTTACAGCTTCACCTATTGACTTGTTGCCTTTTAACTGTAGTAAGTACACACATACACACACACACACACACACACACACACACACACACACACACACACACACACACACACACACACACACACACACACACACACACACACACCAGGAGAAACTTGCAGTTTGGTTTCTTGACCCATGGATGGATGGCATGTGCTGGGGCTGGGAATAAAACCCACAAAGCTGCAATTAGACAATCACATTTATATTTTAAGATTCATCTAAGTTTAATTTGTCACCAATTATTTGATGACAAACTTTTTAAACGGCGCCAAAAGCCACTGACTCAACCAGCTCAACTCGCAGAAAGTCATACTAACACATTAGCAGTTCAAGCCTTCCTTTCAGGGTAAAAAAACAACTTTTTCTTTTAATGATTCATTATAATAATTTTTTAAAATTTTATTCTGATGATTAAGAGAGATTTTTCAGAAAACAGGGTCTCTTTTGGTTGTTTAAATATCACATGTTAAACTGTGATACACAAGCTTGTGAATGTATCTGGTGTAATATAATCAGTGTTTTCACACTAAATTGATGGAGGGATGTAACTGCAGCTTTGTACTGACCTGGTAAATAAGAATGCTTTTAACCCATTCAGCCATGCACAGTGCAGTTTACTGCCACCCAAAGTCTCATGAATATGGTTTCTATAAGAAAAAATACACAAACGAGGGATTGCTAATGCTTTTGTACTTCATGTTAAATTGATTGTTTAAAGAAATCTACCATGGGGTGCTAGGCGTGACCTTACTTCTGAAGTGTGTGCCAAAATACATTTGAGACCCCCTACTGTAGTTTAACACATGGTTAGAATGAAGTGCTGTCACGTGCCTCATGTGTCTAAGTTGTTGAATGCAGGTGTGCCAGTGACTAACATCAAACCTTAAACACGGTTTAAGACCAGGAGCTGTTACATAACAACACATTCACTCATATGTTTTCTTCAATTTCGTGGCTTTGTTATGGATCTCTTGTTTCATCCACTGTCTTCTACACATACCAAAGGTGATGATGATGTTTCTAATGATGAAGGTACTGCTATTGTGCCTGGTTTCCATGGCTTGTTATGTGTCCCGTGTGCAGTAGGCACCCTCCAGGTAGCCAGCCCTCATTATGAAGCTGTTTAAAGTGCTCAGATCAGGCCGACACCTGCTTCTCATTGGGAACAGCCTTGTATTGCTGAAAGGGAAGTGCAGTGCGGTGCGATAAAATCTGCCTACCTTTGATCTTCACACAAATGTTGTAAAAAGCGGCTCTTGTTCAGGCAGTTTACTTTTTCCTTTAGCAGTGAAGGAATCAGTTAAAGTTTGTACACGTGTTTGCGGCTGAAGCGGCTACCTGCAGCTACTCACCAAAACACCATGCAAAAGCATTTCTGCTCCAACACAAAACCCACAGGCAACCTGGTGTGGTTCTTTGAATTTAAGACAAAAGGAATCAGTATTATCTTCATGCATATCTGGTGTAGATTGGTGAATTCTTAGAGAAATATTCTAAGTATTTTTTTTCCTGTGCAGATAAACTCTGCAGCAGACAAGACAAGAACACATCACATGTAGCCAAAAATACATAATTACAACAATATAACGGCAGTATTTACATTGCATCATATTTCTGTTACAAACCACAGATAAATCAAACAAAGTCTACGACTGCTCCAAGTCCTGGAGGAAGCAAGTCAGACAAGTAGGCTGCTGCAAGGCCATGAAGCATTTTACTGAGAAGTAAAAGAACTGTAAAATCAATATGGAAACCTACAGGCAGCAGATAGTCATAAAGTTATGTTTTCACCTTCTAGTCTACTGTGTCTGATATTTGAAGCCAGAAAGAAAAAAGTGGCAACCACAAGAGCTGAATGTGTTGATTTTAGTCGCACAAGCTTGGAGTCTGCATTTGTACTGCCTGCAACTTTATACATGTCCTGAGGTAATGAACAAAAAGTACCTGCCCTACAATATGGGCAGGGCTTGGAGCAAACCTTTGTAGAAGTAGATGACCCCATCAACCCCATCAACGATGTGAAATTCATAGTACTTGATAATGAGCTTTCTTTACTTTACTCCACTTCTTCTACCATGCAGCCTCCTCTTTGTCACACATTACATAATGATTTCAACCAATGTTTTTATTTTTGTCAGCTCCAGTCCAGCGGTCTTTGTGTCTTCCCCCCATTTATTTCTTTATAAATGGATCATCATTTCATTGCTTATTCATTTAAATGCATATGGCAAATCCCCAAGCTTTACCATCTGAACCCCTGAATTAACATTGCTGAACAGGGTTTTCTTCACAAACAAACATGTTGATTGGCCAGTTTCAGGTATCAGTATTAACAGGAATTAATCAGTTAAAGGGAATAAATTAGAGAACTGAGAAAGAAATATATTTAATATTTTGAGCACCGATTAGTCTTGAGACAGTTTCTGGGTACCAATATAATTAAAATCTGTTTTCCTTCTCTGAGCTTCTTCCAAACAATGACTGCAGAGCTGGTGAGGCTCCTGTCATCACAGTAGATGAAGCAGCTGATAGTTTGCAGATGCTACACTGTTCCTCCAGGGAACAATGAACAGGTTCATTATCGAACGGATACCAAAATAAGTACTTTGCACATTAAGCAACATGAAATCAAGGACAACAAACTGTAAACAACATTTTCAAGGTCTCAAACAAGACAGCAAGCAGATTTTTTACCATCTCATTAGAGGAAATATACAAAGACCAAGGTAAGGGTACAGGTTAGGTTCTCCTTAGTGTTACCGTGAAAGACCGCTATCTCCGGTTGGAAACATAAGTCACTGACATGTTAAACAGAAAATGTATAGTAACCTAAAGCATTTGAAGTGATTTATCTGGATTGGTTTAAAGGGAAGGAGCTGTGGCTCTGTGGGTGGCAGGTTGTGTTTTACTGTGCACTCAGAGGAGGAAACTTCTCAGTTGGTAAGTGCTTCAATTTCAGCTTTTTTTTTAAAGCATCCTGAGCGCTCAGCATGAGAGGAGCTTATTATTTTCCAATAAAGCCAAACAAAACCTGTAGGTGTCGAGTCACTGGAGCACAGCTTATTATGATTAAAAATATGTAAAAAAAAAATATATATATATATGATATATGTATTTTTAATACCATAAATACCCACAAAATATAAGCCTCTAGCACTGGGCCACAAATAATTGGAAAACTGGAGCATACTGGACTCCTTTTTTACCCTGACAGGTCTTTTTTTTTTTTTTTTAAATGAAGGGTGGACACACTAAAGCAATAGTGAGTCAGAAATCAGTATCTTAAGATCTCTGAGTAAAGTTGAGCAGCTCTGGCCACAGACATAATTAGACTGAGACAGGACTGCTATGAAGTCAAAGCATCACCCTAATTACGCCTCATCCTGTGAAAAGAAGACAATAGCCTGGAATTTAAAAGTGAAAAAGAAGAAGCTGTTTTTGGTGCCGTCTTTTCTAGTAAAACTTGATAAGATTTTAGTGTCGAAATGTCTCAAACTAACTCCTTCTGACATGCAGCTGTTTGCTTTCTTGTTTTCTTGTGCATAAACATCGAAGTTTCTGAATCACGGTCAAAATTACTTTGCCATGCTGCATGGAGAAATCCATCCACAGCATTGAAATCTGGAATTTGGTTGTCATGCATTGCTGTCATGATCCATTTTAAATCACAAATCTCCCTGATGAGATTTTCCATTTGCTACATTTGGGTAAAGCTGCAGTTTCATGATATCTGGTGCTCCTGAGCTGCATCTGCAGTTTGGGTTTGGCTAGGATATAAACTATAATTGTGAGGCCAGGAGAAAAAGCCTCAATGAAAACAAATAGGACAATGTGTGAAACTGCTGGTCGAGCCTTCCACATGTTTAGTGTAAAAATCAGGAGCCTCTTTCAAACATGTAAACCAAGACAATAAACTTCACATTGTGTGTATGTGAAAGAGACGGAGAGCATCTATATTTTTTTGTAAAGTCTCTCACCAAAATACAGTACTGTACTTTCAGCAGCACAAAGGCTTGTCATTGGCAACACAACCTCAGAGGTACTGCCTCTGTACCCTTGTGGTTTGTGCTTTACACAGACTGGTCGTGAACCTCTTCTAACAATTTTTCATTTTGATGTAATAGCACCAAACTGGACATTTTAAAAAGTCATAAAACTTGATAACTATTAATAAATAATTTTATAGTACTCTTCTAACCTTATTAAACACTCAGAATGTTATTATATCTGCACTTATGACCAGTTTTAGAAGCACTAATCAATGTAATATGCATGTGTTTAGACTGAGACTAAACAGTTGCTACAACAGGGAGAACAAAAACCTCATACGGTCAAACCCAAAACCTTCTTGCTGTGAAATGTCAGTGCTAAATTCTTCCTCATACCGCAATTAGGAAAGAAAGATAAACATAACACAACATAAACCTGACAGAATGCATGAAATACGTTCAGTCAACTTAAAAAAAAATACAGTAAAATCTTAATATTTTAGAGAAAAATGCATATTTCATCTGATTTCTTTTTATACTTAGCTAAGTTGAAATTGCCTCCTGTTATCACAGCTTAAAATCTATCAGACATGGTGTGAATATGCAACTTTGACTACTTTAAAACATAAACTTGCAAAGAGGTACATGTAGTTACTGTGAGGTCCAGTAATTGGCTCCCCAGGTTCTTTTGTAAGATTGTACTTGCAGTGGAAGGCATTGACTTTAACTCTAATTTCTACAGTGCACTTGTGAACTTGGTAAAAAATAATTCCCATTTGATAGCACACAGCTGGAGACTGCTGGGAAACTTATTGGGCATCTACTCAGTTTCAACTGTATGGTTTTTGATTTTTTGAGTTGAAGAGAGAATAAAGAAGTTACAATTACACTAAATGAGAGTCTGAAGCCACATCTGATACTTAAACTTAAACCACCTCTCCCTCTCTCACTCTCTCTCTCTCTCTCTCTCTCGGGAGCAGTTGCGCTCAAACATTTGAGAGGAAGTCCTTGAATCAGCAGCTGTGTGGCTGGAAGAAGAGCAACTCTCATTAAAAACTCAAGAGATTTACTATTAATAATGAAGGAGCTCTCCCCCATCGTTTTGCTGATTTCTTTTGCACACATTTGTTTCCTCTGTGCTTTTCTGGATGGAGCTCGCGCCCAGGAAGGTCCTGCTGCTGATGCACTTCGTCGGGGGTTGACATGGCAACATAACGGGCAGGTTTTCAGCATCCTGAGCCGCGGCTCTCAGTACAGGCCCTCCGCAAGGAGGCAAAGCGGATCACCTGGCCAGGGGAACCCCGTGGTTGTCCTCAGCAGTGCTAACGATACAGCCCGGGGCTCCCCAAGGGTCCCTGCGGCCAGCAGCTCGGCGCAATTACGCGCCATGACGCACCAGCGGCGGCAGCGACCTGACTCCGGCGCGGTCGGACGGGAGGACGTGATGGTGGGAGATGATCCCTACGACCCGTACAAGCCTTCCAACTATGACCCTTACTATAACTACTACAACTCGTACTACAGACCTAGACCTCGGGTTCAACCCCGACCCGGTTATGGCACCAGCTACCACCAGAATGGTAAGAAAACTAACTTCTACTTGTTTATTCATTACGATGTCACTGACAAACCATCACAAAACAAGCCTGCATGATTAAAATTAGTAAAATTACACAAAAGCTCTGAAGATTTTTTTTCCATAAGACTGTAAGCTTACCATATATTTAAACACCTCCTATCCCTTGTGTTAAGTGTTGGCTCATAACCTCATGTTATTTTGTCTACATGCGACTTTTTATAGGCTAAATGTTCATGCTCAATCCATCAATAACCCTTTATTTGCAGTTTCTACAGCCTTCATCCATGTTCACGATGCCTGCAGGTGTTTCAGTGTAAAGCTCCAGTAACAGCCCTTTTTCAGCTTTCACTACTTGGCACGACGAGTTTATAAGTTTTCTGGCGCACATTTATAATATGCCTTAAGGGGCTTAAAGCTAAATGTCGCTGGCTTTCACCTCAAACCTACATGGTAAACTACACAGTGTCTCAGTGGCTTACTGATCAAGGTGCAACTTTTAAAGTTTAGTTTAGTGACCAAAAAAACACGATGAACCAGGATTGCCAGTATAAATCTGCCATGTCTTGTTTGCAGGACTCCCTGATCTGGTTCCCGATCCATACTACATCCAGCTCGCTACCTACGTCCAGAGAGTGCCCATGTACAACCTGCGCTGTGCTGCAGAGGAGAACTGCCTTGCCACGTAAGATAATACACAGCTGACTGCAGGCCTCGGTTCTGCTGCCTGCTTTTAGATATATTTTATTTTCACACAGTGTGTTTTAAAATTCACCAATCAGCTTTAACTTCACTTTGATGTGAGTATGAGTGACTGATTGAACGAACAAATAATGTGTGAATGGACAAAATAGGTTTTTTAGTTTCAGATGGGAAACAGTATAAAAGGAGAGGGACAGATGTTTTCACTAATAACTAGCTGCACAGTCAGACAAATGCTGGTGCTCTCTTTTACTCCCATTGAGATAATTTCTGTGTATGGCATAAAAATGTGAAGCTGGGACTGACCAAAATTCAGGAGCTCAGTGAAGAAGGCTGACAAGTTACTCCAGGTTCATTCAGCAGCGCCCCCTGGTGTGCAGAAGTCAGCATATACACTTAAAAGACAGGTTGTTACATAGTAATATCAACTGATGAAGTGCTGTATTTGGGTAACTATCTACCTGTGCCCAGGGCTGGACTGGGACAAAAAATCGGCCCGGGCATTTTGACTAGAGACCGGCCCACCAGGATAGAGATTGAAAATGTGACGTCATTCAGGGGTAAAACCGCAAAGGATTCTGGGAACTTGAGGCAAGAGGTACTAGCGCACGCAGGCTTTCAATTGAACTCAGTTACACAGCGATAAAAAGAAACCCAAAAAATGGCAAGAAGCTGTTGTATTATTAACTGCAATAGCCGGTCGCATGACAGCCACGGGAAGCCGACGGGTAAAGAGATCGGGTTTTTATCGGATTATGTCGTTGAAGAGAAATTTTTAAGCCATGTTTCCAAGTAAGAGCCAACGGATGGTCTAGATATACCAAATATAACGTCTCAGAACACTCCAGCTCACATGTTAGTCTGCTCCAAGCATTCCCACAAAGGTCAGTGTTTTGTAGTACTTAATACGTCATTTTTCTTAACATAATTGGTGATATAGGTTACAAGCAAGTCTGGCGCTGAACAGAAATTGTCACGCTATGCTTCTTTATTTATTGTATATAATATTGCGTTTCGCTTCTGTTATTACCAGGGTACATTGACAAAAACATATACTTTTATTCACAGGATAAAACAGTTGTTTTGTATCACTAATTGTCCAGTGCGATTACAACATACAATATTATTGTCACCAGAAATTATTTCCACTACTAATTAATTACCGTTGAGCTCAAAGGTTATATTAATAAACGGTTAACGATTGTGTATTTATGAAGACGATTTGTGAGACTGGTAAACTTACCTTTGTTTGTACATGGTCTTTCGTTCTACACGGTGCATTTCAAGGTCCTGTACCCATCCGTCGGTAAACTGTACCCGGGCTTGTTGCAGTGACCTGAAGTTACTAAAAACTTCATGAGTGTATGCACTCACTCCAAGATCCATATAATTATAAATCTGAGCGTGGTTAAAGTTGGGCAGCACGCTAACGTCTTTTGTCCACTTTGTGTGCTCGTAAGGGTCTGACCCTCTCACTCCTTTGATTTTTTCCTCGTATCTTTTCTTTGCCTTTTCGTCGAGTCTGTCTTTGTATGGTCCGGCATTGTTCTCCTTAGTTTTGTACATTCCTTTTTGTGCGGCAAAGAAAAACAAGAAGGTATTGGAACCGGAGAATGAACGTTTTGCGGTGCTGCAAATGCTTGCATTTGATGCGGTATTTGGATTGTTTTGCCACGAGTTCCTGGCATGCAATGCGCGAAAGTCACGTCATCTGTCAATCGCTATAGGAAAAACCATAAAGCCTTTGCATGAAAACAACTGCTTTGATGTACACTGCCTTGTTGGTATATATGTATCAATCTAATAAACTTAAACCTACACCATCCTCCCTATTCTGGATTTTAAACAGTACATAGCGGAAACAAAAGACTGCTTGGTCGAGTTAACCTCCTGAACTATCTACAACACATGGTAGAAACCTTAAATTAAGACCAAGAACACTAGAGGTGAGACATGATCATTAATTAATATTAAAATTAATAAATGACAGATTTAGTGATATTTTCATAAACACCTCCTTTCCTTTTTTTGTTCTCCATTTTCTTTAGTTCGTCTATAAGATTGCTGAACAAGGGGGAGGGTGCATTCGGCCTCCTCGGCTGTAATTGGTCCAGCCCAGAGTCGATCATGACCAATTGGCCAATCCAACACCTTTCATTATATATACCCTTCCTAAAAAAAAATAAAAAAAATAAAAAAATCCATCGGCCCATAAAAACAAAAAATCGCCAGCGGCCCACCGGGCAAATGCCCGGTATGCCCGATGGCCAGTCCAGCTATGCCTGTGCCCCAACAGAATATTAGATGATTTATAAGATACAATTAATAACATACTTTACATGGAACATTCTTCATCTACTGAAATTCAAAAATAGCAATATGTAAATCATTTTCATTTCACTGATGGACACAAGACTCAATGTTTGTGCAGAATTCACTGGAGGAGCGGTTTATACATTCAAACTGAAGACTTGACTTTGAGCTCGTCTCTCGCCACCATCTCTCCTCCTCTAGGTCTTCTCGTTATTCTCAGGATTATGACACCAGAGTTTTACTGAGGTTTCCTCAGAGGGTGAAGAACCAGGGAACGGCCGACTTCCTGCCCAGCAAACCTCGATACGCCTGGGAGTGGCACAGCTGTCATAAGTAGGTTGCTGGATGAAAGGGTTTAACGTGGTTTAGAGATTCACGTTGGTATACATTTATTATCCCAGTATTGTTCCTGGACTTACTTTCCCAGTTATTTGGTAGTTTACTGTCACACTGTGACTTTATTGTGGTGTTATTCAGTCACTTCCACAGCATGGACGAGTTCAGCCTGTACGAGCTGCTGGATTCCCGAACTTATAGTCAAGTGGCTGAGGGTCACAAGGCCAGCTTCTGTCTGGAGGACACCTCCTGTGATCCAGGATATTATCGCCGCTTCGCCTGCACCTCACACACTCAGGTACAAAAACACACTTGTTGAATTGTTAATGACTGTTTAAGTCATTTTTGGGGACAATACTGAAGTAAATTCATTTATATATTGGATTACTTCTATACTACTACTAAAGAGAAAAACACAGTAACCTGACTTGTAGACATCATATCTTTTATAAATATGACAGAGTATTGTATAATGTGTACTTTTGGTGGGATACTGTGTTAGGAAGCAGTTGTTAGTTTCAGCTAAAGCAACTTTTTTCCTGGTTCCTGAAAGCTGAAAACTCATTGATGCCATTTTTTTTTTATTAACAAAAGAAGAAGAAATCAATATTTAAAAAATCTTAATAAAAAAGTAACAAAGAAAAAGTACTCTTGCTTAACAGTATGTAGCCTAGTTTAGGGCCTGAAACTAGATGATTTCTGAGCTCACAGACTGTAGACAGCACAGGTTTTTATTTTATAAGAGCCATGTCTCTTACAACCATTAATTATATATATTTAGCAATTCATCATTTAGCACGTTAATTTTCATTCAGTCTGACTAATAAAATATTTGACAGTTTGACTGCGATTAAGCTACATTGCAAAACAGACTCCAGCAACAGTGGGATGTAGGACAGGACCCCCTGGTGGTGGCTGAAGCAGGTGGAGTTTGAAAGGCAGAATGACGGAAGAAGACTGAGATTTATAGCACACCTAAGGCTGATCGGCTCACATTTTCAGGCAGGATAATAACTGGTGATGATGAAAGAATTAAGTTTGACAGCTTTTAAAAGCAAAAGTGATGTAAAGAATAGATTAGCAGTCCAAACACCCAGAAATGCAGCCAGATGAATGAATACAGCTATCCCTTATTGAAGTTACGCATAAGCCTCAACACAAATGTCTTAAAATTGTGGTGTGAATGTTTATATTAAGTTCACAGGACTGTGTTATTGTGGGTTTTTTTCCCTTTGTTTTTCTAATAGGGTTTGAGTCCAGGTTGCTATGACACCTACAATGCTGACATCGACTGTCAGTGGATTGACATCACCGACGTCTCTCCTGGAAAGTACATCCTGAAGGTCTGATTCACATGTCATGGTTTTGACCATTCTGTGCCTTTTTAAAATACAAAACAATATATTATTGAGTTGTTAAACATTGAAAATAGTCAAGTTTTGCCAAACGTTATTGATTTGGTAATATAATTTTCACCTGCTGCACTGATGAGTGTTGTAATACACTGTCTTTTCCTGTCAGGTGACAGTAAACCCCAGACAGCAAGTTCCAGAGTCCAACTTCAACAACAACGTCGCTCGATGCGATGTTCAGTACACCGGCACCTCTGCACATGTCTCCGGATGCACCATGACAGCGTGAGAAACCTCTACTTTTCCTTTACTATTAATTCAGGCTGATTTGGTGAAGTTGTGAAATAGAAGAACAGCCATAGAACCATGTGATTACCATCACAAGAAATCAGCTGATGCATTTTAACATAAGGACGTCATTAGGTGGTAGTGAGACCTGCTGTGATATTCTGTCTGGAGATGGTGGCACTAACAAAAAGACAGGAGGCCGAGGTGGAGGTGGCAGAACTGAAGATGCTTCACTGGGAGACATCAGGATAGACGGGATTAGAAATAAGTATATCAGAGGGATAGAGCAGGTTGAGCAATTTGGAGACAACGTTAGAGAGGCAAGGCTAAGATGATGTGGACATGTGCAGAAGAGGGATAGTTGATACACTGGAGAAAGGAGCTAAATATAGAGCTGTCAGGGAGGAGGAAAAGTGAAAGACCACTAAGAAGATTCATAATTGTAGTGAAGAGGATATGTAGAAGAGCAGTGTGGCAGAGGGGGATGCTAGGAAGAGGATGAGATGGAGATTTTTCTGTGGTGGCACATTAACCTGAATATCTTTGGACTGTGGGAGGCAACCAGAAATACCTGGAGAGAACCCATGCAGGCACAAGGAGAACATGCAAGCTTCTTACAGAAAGACTCCAGCTGGCCAGCATGTTGAAACCAAGAACCCTCTCCCTTTGAAGCGATAGTCCTAACCATTACATCACTGCATTATATCCTGGTAAAGCCCAGACAGAGAATGGGTAGCTCACTAATCTGTGTTGCTTTGTGAAACAGATCCTTCTACACCTGAGAAAAGATTCAGTTACAGACAGAAATGCTGTACTGATTACTGATTTTTTATTATAGATTTTCCAAAACTAGAACGTGAAGACTTCTTTTCAGGTATAAAGGTGTAACTGTGTTCTGTGATTGATGATCACATGTAAAAGGTGCAACTGCAGATTTATAATTAGCTGATTTGTCTAAGTAGTAAAAAAGATCAACATTTGTGGTGATTTTTTTTGTTGTTTCAACCTGTGGAGTTCCACCTTATTTCCTGACTTTGTTCTGGGGAACACAACCACTTCCTACTGTCTCTGCAAAAAAGATACCGGCAGCTCAGTTTAATATTTCACCAAACCCAGAATTCTGCATTTCGCTGACAGGAAGGCAAACTGAATTTCACTTCTCTGAGTGAAAATACGGGATGTTTCTTTAGCTTTTATCTAATTTATGAATTCAGAGTGACTGGTACCGACTATCTATCAATCATCAGTACTTTTGCTTTGCTTTTTGCAGCTATTGAGGTGAATCCCCGGATATGAGCCTGAAGATGAACATAGAAGACGCATACAGAGCTGCACAGGAGTTAAACTTACAGTTTGTTCACATGTGAGTCAGATGATTCAAATATACACAATAAAAAATACTCAGGACATAGAAATACCTGAAATAGGGACGATATGCTGATTAATATTTTAGTATTTTTGAGTTACTGGGGTAGATGATCGATTTATCATGGATCCAAACCAGAGATGGAAAATTACTCGGTTTGTGGCTTTCAGAGCAGTTCTGATTCATTACATGTGTACTGTATTTCTATATTGAGAGTGACGTTGTACTTTTTGCTTCCATACTACTACATGTATCTGGCAGTTGGAGTTACTGGTTTCTTATTTTTTCTTACTTTGCACATTTAGTTTTTATATCCAACATAAAAGTTTGTTTAAAGAAGCTAATTTTTACCCAAAGGCCATTAGATACACTTTTTATGCTAAATAACTTCAGGGCAGGATTGAGTATGAATTTATTTGCATTTATATCATATTTTTTCTTTTGACATAGTTTTCTTATGACCTCGTGAGCTTTTTCTTTCTTAAACTGCAAAAAACTATTTCATGCGAGTGAGGCAAAAGAATTTATTTTGTGACTGCACACAGACACGCATGCTCTCTCTGCGCTTCTATAGACTGCTTCTCAATAAGATTTTTACCTTTAGTATTAATTTAATGTTTGAAACTTTAAACACATTTTGATGACAGTTTCTTGGCATTTTTAGATATAATGGACATTTCATTTTTAAAGCATCCCGTATGATTTAATATGCTTTTTTGGTGCTATAGACTAGATTTTTGAGTTTTGGTGCTAAAATATATAAAGTTTGCACTTTGTGTTTACGAATTTAAAAAACGAACAAAAAAAAAAACATCCTGCCTGTAAATCCTTTACAAGTGAGTAAGTGTGTGTGTGTGTTTGTGTGTGTTAACTGTGTAAACACAGTACACAGTGAGTGTGCCTGATGACCTGTAACCACACATACCTGCAGAGCTGTGTATAGGCCAAGCTCATGTCTCATGTTATCATCCTGCATTTCTGCTTCCTATCACACTAATAAAGTTTGCTTGAATGTGAAATCATTCATGTTACATTTGTCTGTTTTAATGTGATTTTTCACCGTGTCCACCGGCAGCTGTGGCTCAGATGGTAGAGCAGGCTGTCAACCAATCAGAAGGACGATGGATCTTCCTTGGGCAAGTTGCCCCTGATACATCCATCACATTGCGTATGCCAATGTTAGACAAACGTCCTTAAATATAGATAAAAGCACTGTGTGAATGAGACTTGTAGTGCAAAACGCAAAATTAGGTAGAAAGGTGCTACATATCAGTCATTTACCATTCAAGCAGTAGCCTCTGGGGCTGGAAAACGAAGCAGATGTCCGTTTGAGGCTGACTCCAAAAGTGAGTCACTGCTAATAAATCCCCAGGCCAGCATTACAGGATAAAAAATAATGTTATCTGTCTTTTTTGGTCATGGATAGTTTCTTCCATAAGCACTAATGGACAATCCAAGTACATGCTCCAACTACGAGTGTAAAATACCAGTATTCCTTAGGTTGCCAAGTATTAATATTAGGCTGCATATTAAAATGGTAAGAGCTACTGTGTTTGGTTTTTTAATCAAAAGCAACCATATTTGAACAAAACAGTGGAATGCAAAGTTAGCAACTAGCAAGCTTGCTAAGAAATCTGCACCCAAAAACTGCACGTGTGATCTACAAACACACAGATACCCACTAATTAGTGCTAAGCAAAAGAGGAATAAAATACAAAAATTTCATGCACCAAAACTGAAGCACAAACTTCTTACATAAAAAGCCATTAATGTTAGTCAGTTACTTTAAAAATCCGAACACTGCTACAGCTGCCAGTGATAGGACACGTGTACACACCCTGTAAAACTGGGCATTTTAACAAAATAGTTTCTGATGATTGATTTGCTTTTGTACGTTCATTATAGTAGCCATTACAGAGACTGCAGCTTTTAACAGTTCTCTGTTGCTTTCACTTTTCAGCCCCATGATTGCAGCTTGGCTCCATTAAGCATGTCTTTGTGTAATTGTGATGCATCTATATGCTATATTGATGCAACTTCCTAACCATTGGGCGACATATATAGCAACAATTCACAAGAACAGTCACATTATTATTATTATTATTTATATTACAATAAAAAGACCTACAATATTGAGACTAAGCTTAACATTCAGATGGTCCTCTGTGAAGAAGCCGTTGGTGATGGTGGGAAGGAAGAACTCACGTTTAACAGGTGAAGGGGACAGAAGTGGAAAAAAAAGAAAGCTTAAAGAGAGGAGGATGAAATACAAACTATGTGGCACAGTATTACTGCCACCTACTGGAAAGAAGCGGGTATAAAGGTTAATAAAAGTGTAATCTGAGTATTATCTGTAATCTGCTTTTACTTGGTATTCTTGTCACACCAAGCCTTTACCTGAGGAAAACCTTTTGTTCTTAAAATTATGTCATTGACACCCCACACAACCTGTCCAATATTTAGCTTGTTTCAAATATTTATTTATTTATCTGGGTAGATGGTCTTCATTTTTAATGATTAATGTTTTTTTTTATTGTTAAATGAAAACAAAAACAAAGAATCTATTGATTATTTCTTTATTAGAGAATTTAGCAAATAATAAACAATATAATCACTCATTATTTTATATATATATAATGGTACTATTTAGTGTGAATGCTAAGTTATTTTTTAATTAATTTGTCATTACTCAGCTTTTTTAGATTTTATGGATGTTCAGCTACTTTCCAACTTTGGAAAATTCTATGTGCACTTTAGATTTTTAACAGTTCTACACTTTAGCCTTCAAGTGAATGATTCGGCCTTTTTCAGCTCATTTAACATTTTTAACTTAACATTCAGCAATTATTTCATTTCAGCCCAAAACATTCAGCTATCAGCATTCACACTGCAGTTTCTTCAGAAAATGCATTTTCTAGTTTTTTTTCCTTTCTTTCCTTCTTTCTTTCCTGCGACACTAGATGTCAGTGTTGAGGTTAAAATGAGCTGCTGATGCCTCGTGTAGTAAAGCAGAGGTTTACAGGCTCTTATTATGGAAACACGGAAACACAACCTAACATTTATATCCCATCTGTGGAGTAGCTTCTGCGACTAAAAGTTATGTAACTGTGTATATGATGTCAAATGGCTCATTTTAGAAGACAGATCCAGGCTGCTGACAAAGAAACCACTGAATTTGGAAGTTTGTTGTAAATCATTGCGGTCGGGTAAATAAATTATCTTTCGCTCACTATTTAGCGTAAAAAGGACATTTTTCTTTAATATATCTAACTTTTCGTGCCAGACAGACCATTTGTGAAGTTGTATTAATATTTGTGCTCAAAGTGATAACAGAAAAAGGCTCTTATTCAGGCTCGGAGAGGGTGAAGAACACTTTTAAATGTTTATGCAAAATTGAAATATTTAGGCTATTTTTTTTTTTTTATCTTCATTGTTTCAGCCAAATCTTAAGATTCATGACAAGGGAAACGTTAAAAAAAATAAAGATATAGATTTAAGAATATTAGTTTAACATGAAATGAAACATAACAATAAGAACTGCCCTTCGTGATTCTATATAATCATGTAATTACGATTTTAATGAAAAACCCATTCAGGATTTCAGTGTGGTCTTTATTCTAAGGATAACGGATCCATATAACGGACTTCATTTCCTTCGTCTGCGCTGCTGCCCTCATCAAAGATCGTCTATTGAAACAACGCCTCAGTTACCAGAAGGAAAAAGACACCGAGAGACCCAACACAGACTCGGTGCTCCACTTTTTAAATAATAGCTCCGGTTATTAAAATAAGTTCATTATTAGGATACTAGATATTAATAGTCAGAAATTTTTAGAAGTAAAAGCGGTGTTTACATAGGCAGGTTTCAAAGGTAAGAAAAATATGGTTATTTTAAGAGCATTGGGAACAATCTGTGTGTTGTATGAACTTGATGTTTCTGCATTTCTGTAAATGCTAACTTTAACTCATCATTGTCCTTTTCTTGCTTTCTTATTTTTCTGAATCTTCGAAAAAATTAAAGGAAAAGAAATGGACACATCTGGTCAAAAAATCCAATAAAGGTCACATTTCTGCACATTATTCGTCTCCACCTTTATTAATTCAATTCTTGTTCAATTCTTCAAGATTCATTATTACCTTTGTCAGAACAATTAATAATATTTGTTTGATATATTATCTACAATTTTATTTTCGCATTTTCTAAAGGACTTTTAAACCGTTATCAAAGCCTCTCAGCGCGGCTAATGTAAATCGACTCGGGTTGTCCAGCTCCACTCTTTCTCAGTTACATAGATACATAGCTTTGATTGTTCAAATTGCAGTTGTTGGACCTCAAAATGGTCCAAAGGAAAAGAAAAACAGCAACAACACGTCCCCCCTTCTTCAATTTCAATTTCTATGTTTCTACATGAGAAACACTGAATTAAAGCCTCTGACTATTTTGACTCCAGCTTTGAGCAGTTTCTCTCACTCAGTCCCTTTTGCCTAAAACTCAAAGGCAAACTCTGTTCAAACCCTGACCTAGCCCAGTCATCCTAGGATTTTCCCCCCTTATTTAACTTATTATTTTGTTTATTGATAACATTATTATTATGGTAATTTCGCTGTGCTTTTCATTTTAATCATGTTGTTTATGTGGGTTTTGTCTTTTGTTCTTGTGTTTTTGGGGGGACTTGGGATCTTAATACGTTTACCTACTTTACTACCTACTGTACGTTTACTGGAAAACACTTTTTGTAAACTCTTGTTTATAAATAAAAAAACGTTTGACATTATTTTCAATGCCATGAAATCTTTTAGATGTTATTTCAAATTCTTTTGAAAATGTGTATTATTCTTGCCTTGCACCTTAGTGAATAAGCTACCCCGCTGCACAACAGTACGAGTAAAAGAAAACACAAACACGATTTATTTATTTATTTTGCTTTATTTAGCCTGAAAATCCAAAAGAAAGTGAAGTTTTTCTTTTCTCCACACTACGTGGTCCTGGGAAATTTCCTCAGAGTGAGCGCTCATCCTGTTTCCGGCGCTTTGTGCTGCCCATATGTCAAAGTCTTTGTGCTTTTCAAGACAGAGAGGCGACAGAAGGGAAAAAAACAGCTGGATCCAACGACCATCCAGCTAGCGTTACCACTAGCAGCAACCAGCTCCTCAAGCCTGCTAACCCCCCTCGGCTGCCTGACTTCCAAAAGGTACCGTGTCTGAAAACTGTCCGTTAACCGAGAGCTAACGGCTCCTTATTCCGACCGCCTTATCTTTTACCTGAGCTTTCTCTTTGACCCAATTTTCCAACTGCCAGGCTGGCTAGCCTGTTAGCTTCCATATTAGCTTCTTTAGATGCTGATTAGCTAGCTAGCTTAGCTGATTAGCCTCCTGCTGCTTGAGCAGGTATCAGAGGATTAAACAAGCTGTCAGCAAGAATCATAGGCGCACACTCGCCTCCCATCCTTTGTTGTCATCTATAAAGCAGAAAGCATAGGGCTCTGTTGGCGTCTTTAAGTCTGCTTCATACTAACTGTCCTTTTAAATACATTTTACTTTTATCTGCTTTTAAAGTGTTACCATACTACATGTACTTTTTTCATTTAAAGTATGCAAGAAGTGCTTTCTGATTGGATTAATTGTTGTCTAGTGCGAAGTATTCCTTTTGGGTATAGAAGAAAATGAAGCAGGAATCACATAAACACTGATCTCAGATGTTAATTTGACTTTTGTCTCATTTTTGTCTTTGCAACATAAATTCTATAATGATACTCACCAAAACAAAAACCTCACGGTAGTGATGTTTCGCTAATTACATGCACATCTTGAGTTAATCTGTATTTCAAATGAATCTTTCTCGATATTTGCATATTTGAAAGCTTTTGTGTTTAAATGCAACCAGCTGATTTCATTGATCTGATTACGTATTTAATGCTGTTTTTGTACAACGTGAAATACAGCTGCTGAGCAGAAGTCTTGGTTTGTTACACTTAAAGTGTGCAGACAATCTTCTTTTCTGAGGTGGTGAAATCTGCAGATCTTTGTTTTTACTGGATCTCAGTTTTTACTGGAAAAAATAACTGTTATCTATCAGACTGCTTCCAGCTAATATTAAGGCCAGAATAGGTAAAGTAACCACCTGTCAAATCAAACATACGAGGCTACTTGTCGTGGAAACCCCTTGTGAATAAGTGAGCACTTGAAAGTAGCATTTATTTCTCTGGTGCAAACACTGGTTGAGGAGCTGAATGGCTCCTGTAACCAGAAAGTCCCACAGCAGTCCCAGCGGAGCACTGGTTAAACACCAAAGTGTTCCTAGCTTGACGAAATGTGCGTTTTGAGGGTGAGCTGGTACGGAGAGATCACTCCCTTTACTGTAGGAGGTTTTCTGAGAGGCATCCTGGTCACATGTCCAAACCATTTCAACTGGCTCCTTCCACAGACTCTAGGTCAGACGCTAAATGGCTTGTTTAAGCAGCTTGTTTGAGTGAGAGAAGATGAACTGGATGCCCTGATAAAGATAAATAATGAACCGTGAATGATGCCTAGTCCAAGAATAAAAATAGGGTGCTGATATTAGCTGTTCCTCCTTAATTGGGTAATCTATCATCTATTTTTTATTTTCTACTGCTCATCGTCTCCCCAGGTAGCATCCATTTAGTCAGCTGTGTCATGGGAGTTATTGTTATATGCTGTGGCTATCATTGCACTTTCTTTTGTCAATGTGGGTTTTCGACTGCATGGACTTACTTTGGATATTATGATTGTAATCCAGGTTTTGAATGTCGTTCTGTATGCTGTCATTTAAATTTAACTTGGTGAGCTCTGAAGAAACTCCGGGTCTCGATTCTGTCTGATTTACAGCTTTATCTTGCAACCTGTGTTTGGCAGGGCTCAGCTGACAGCGGCGCTTGAACCCAACAACCTCACAATGAGTTCAGGGTTTTAGAGGTGCTGTGTGCATTCCCCGCTCCCAGTGGTCGTTAGATCACTGCTTCCATTTCTATTTTTACACCAGTTCAACAAACAAGTCAGAACATGTAAATAAGGGAGACTTTGAGATGATGGAAGGTGGATTTTAGTTTCACTGATTTCCATGGGAAATGCGAAGTAGCATGCAGTAAATTTCTAATTACACTTTGAGGAAAGAATAATCTCCCATCCTTGTTTCTTGTCTTTCGTCCAAAACAACGCTTCATCTCTGATTATTTTTGTGTCTTGCTGCCTGGAAGGATTTGGACTCGTCAGCTGTTCACATAAACAGAGTGAGCAGACGTTGTCCTCCTTCCTTTTCTTTTCTTTAAAAGTTCTATGTTATTTTTGATGTCGGGTTTCGAAGCCTAAACTGTTGTTATCAAGGATATGCAGGCTCGACTCTTTCTCAAAGCTGCAATCAGAGGTTTTTTTTATTTTGACCCGTTGACTCCCACGCAGTCTGAAAACAGCTCCAGTCTTACACGGACGCACCACAGTGTGTTGCTTTCTGAACATCTTGGACTTCCATGACTGGACGTTTGTTCTTCTCAAAACATAAAGAAATCTCTAAGCGTAGTCTTAATGTGTGGCCAAAGAAACAGACACATTTCTATTATTGCCTTGAAAATGACCATATGAATTTTAAATTACTTCTTGCTATATTTTTCTCTGAAAGCAATGTACAAGGAAAAAAATGTTAGTAATCAAAGATGAGAAAGTTCGGTGGTAGAGTAGGGGTTAAAGCTTCTTTAAGGCGAGGCATGGCACAGCGGCACACAGTAACTTATTATATATGTGAGAAAATTGACGATTTTTCAGTTTGGTTCTAAATGTAGATCGTTGTAAATGATCTCACATCAACAGGCACCATGATCCCGAAAGAAAGAGCCAAAGAAATGAACTGTTCCCTCAGAACATCTGGATCTTATTGTAGGTACACCACCTGATGACGTGAGAGGTCTCACAGTCTGACTCCACTGTAGCCATGGTGTTATTTTAGGTTCTTGTGATCCTCTCATGACTAATTCTTCCATCACTGATTAAGCTGCAGATTTCTTGCAAATAATGGGGATAACAGGCAATCAGTTTTTTTAATTTTCATTTTTTATTTCTAATTTGTGGTTGTAGATATTTTTTAACATCAGCACAAATTTAGTCTACAAAGAAATTTTGCCGCTTTTTTTGACAGCCACCTTTGTAACAATTTGGGAGTTATTGTAGCTATTGTTTTGAAGCCTCTTTCTAAATGTGCATACATTTCATTGGTCTTGTGTGTATAAAATTCCACCTATAGCCAAATAAGACCATTAAATAAACAAACACAAAAAATGTTGACTTAGTTTGAGAATGAGGTAAAGAAAAATAACTACCCGTCCCACTTGCAAGTTATGAAGCACTGATCAAATGGCATGCTGCTTCAGATGAGAAGGATGATGGTAGAAATCTGCTGTGCTGCTTTAAATCATATTTGTCCAGTTTATTTATGTAAACTTGGAGGGTTTTTTTCCTGTCATACAAAAGATGGAGTCATGAGTTCTATAGGGTTTCATGTGGTGCAGAGAGCAATGCAGTTATACATGGTTACATTTCTATTACTATACAGATAATAACTGATTTTCTTTAACTATTAAGTCAGGGAGAAAATCCATTACTGAAGCTACAGGCATGTCTTGGAGACATAAAGGGCAGTGTGACTTGTAATTTTCGACTTCAAAACTCGAACAAAACTGAGGTCACTCTATTTGGCCCTAAAAAATTCCAAAATACTGTCTAACCTGATACTCTGGGTGGCATTATTGCGTCCTCCTGTTGTAATGAGAGTCATTTTTGACCAGCATATGTTCTTTAACTTGCATACTGAAATCACATATAGGACTGTCATCTTTCATCTGTGCAATACTGCTAAATATTACCGGCTCCCAGCTTGGGGTTAAAAAAAAAAAATGTATTTTTTACTTTAAAATTATGCTTAAAACTTTACTTTTTAAGAAAATCTATATAAGGTTCAGGTGAACATGAACCATGGGATATAAAGGGGAATTTGGTGACTGCTGTTGTCAGTTGATGCTGTATAAATACATTTGCATTGAACTCAATAATGAGCCAAGGAACATTTCAAGAAGTGTATTTACCTCCATCTTTACAATAACGACTGAGAGAGATACACCCACTCCCACTCAGCTGAAACTGAACCTCAACAGTATACATGTGCCGCACAACATGGCAACATTGACTTGCTATTGCTGTTTGGGTATTTGTGTGAAGGAGTGGGCCACTGGGTGTTCAGTGAAATCTCCTTCTTATACTGTATAATGTGTCTGTCTTTTGATGTCTCATCTTTTCTTCAGCACATCTTACTTTCAATTCTAAGAAGTATATTTTTCACTTTTTGGCAGTTTTTGGTAGTTATTTTGTAAGTGGGAAATAGGGCTGTGCGATATGACCAAAATCTCATATCCCGATATTAAGACATCTACCGTCCGATAACGATATAAATCACAAAAATGTAACATTTTCTGTAAAATATGTGAATCTCGGGCAGCTCGACTTGCGGGAAGTGTTTCCAGCTGCGCGTCATGTAGCTGGAGTCGAGTGTTTTAACCGATGCATGAAACTATACATTTTTAGACATAAGTGGTAACGGCCACCGTTTTCTTTGTGAGTATTTATTACACGGCGTGCTGCGGGGAAAAGCCTGTTCTAACGTTTGAGTCTAAGGTTTATTTTTTAGCACCTGGCGGCTCTTGTTTTGCTTCTCATCCGTAAATAATCTGCTCTTTCACGTGATTGAGTTTATTTTGAAAAGTCTCAACAGGATCTTGAGCTTTATTGGGAAGGGTTTATGTGGAAAATAAACAAGCGGACACGCGATGGTGTTACCGTCGTTGTTGCTAACCACAACGTTGTCGTGCGCTTGTCCGTCCGTAGTGTGGTTATAATAATTATAAGAGAGAGAGAGAAATTAAGAAATTAATATAGCCACTACAGTGACCATCAAAACGATGAAAAAATATTGCCGTAAACAGTTTATTTTGCGACACCACGAAACAAACGATAGCGTAAAATGAAATGATAGACGTTTTTCTATCGTCATCCGTTATATCGAACAGCCCTAGTGGGAAACATAGAATTAAAATGGCCTCAAGTGTTATTATAAAAATATGCTAATAGAGCTTTAAAGTAATTTACTAAATACTGGAAACTAGTCTGTGTGAGGTTGGTTTCTATGAAGAGCTTTCAAAGCCAGTTTCATCTTTGATCTGATTGTTGTTATGAGCTCTGAACTCAAAAAAGATATGTAAACACGATCTGATTTAAGCCATAACCATGTTACTCCCTGGTTACTTAATCCTACCAGCTGGAATACAACAGGAAATGACACAGAAAACACTGGCGGTTACAGCATTGGTGAACAATATTTTTTTTTTACAAACCATACCAGCTTCATGGTCAGAGCTTGTTCTCTATTTGGCCGGATTTTCAAAGAAAGAGAATGGCACTGATGAATGACATGAGCTGATGACGTGTCTTCTCTTTCCTTGCAGTCTGTCAGGATCTTAACTAGAAACAGTGCCGATGTGATTGTTGAGTTTTTCTGTGCTGTCATGTAAATGGAATCTGTTCAATATGTGTTTTCACATTCTCTCTCCCTCTGACAAAATAAGTAATTTGGAAACATCCCTGTGGGCTCTGGAGACTTTTATAGGGTTAGTGTGTAAATTGATTAAAGAACAAAAGTAATAGTTGGAAACCTCATAAGCCATCTTAGCCCTCAGTCACACCGGCCTAGAGACCAGTTGACAACCCCATGACCAGTTCCAGAGTGGTTGCTAGAAGTTGCTGTGAAATCAGTTACTTGCCCCAATCAGCCACATTCATGCAGGCCCAATGATTAGTCAGTGATCCCCTGGTAACCACAGGTTGTGAGTGGTTACTGGAGGTTTCATGTAGTCATCAGGTGATATTGGTTGGAAAGAGGGCGCCGCACCAAAAGCCTCCTTGTGAGGTCAAGGTTTGGTAAGGTTTGGTCACTAACAGATTGCTGTGGTTGCCTCTAATTTGCGTGAAAGATGCCAACTGGTCTGGAAACACTCCCCATTTACTTTCCAGATAGTAGTAAAACTTGAAAATGCGTGCAATGCAGCCTGGGAACTTGGAAGGTTCGGCTTCAGAGTAAAAGTTGTGCCCTACGTCTGCAGCCAAGTCCAACTTTTGTTTTGAAGGTGAATGGTCTCATTTGCAGTTTGTATCACACTTTACATAGCAATGAATGAAGGCATGCAGCTTACATGTGTTTATCATCCCTGAAATTTTCATGTGGTTATCCTCTATCTACTATGATGTTAAGAGGACACAAAAATGTTGGAAAATTTAGGCATTTTAAAAATGAATTCCTATGTACTCAGAGGCCATGCATGTAAAGCGGAAAGGTTTCCTAATGCGGGAGTAAAATTTTGCATGGCTTCATTAGATAGCCTAAAGTTATTGTACAAAAAAATAGTGAAAACTTTCAGATTTGACTGATTTTTTTTTTTTTTTTTTTTTTTTCTGTTTCTTGTTTCAGAGTTTGGCTTTTGTTGCCAGGGAGCTTCTTGCTCTTGTGTTTGTTGAGGTTGCGTGCTCATGGTACAAGTCACGCTGCTCTGTGATTAGTCCTGATTATCCCGCTGTTTGTTGCCTTTGATCACAACCGCTCAGTCAGATTGTGCAGTTGACAGTTAGGGCTTTAGGCAGTTTTAAATGTGCGGCATTACCCAGTCGAAGAGGATTTGATTTGCTTCAAATAATCCCTTTTAGCCCTTTCTTGGTGGGTGAAAGACAAAATTCTCCTTAAAATAGAAGTGACTTTGTTATTTGTTCTTTGACTTTGTGCAGAAATTTGTCATATCAGTTAGAAAAAGATCATCAAAAAGCACTTTAACGCGCACTTTCAGCCAAACTGTTTCCTGCAGCTACTTCCTGTGTTTTATCCCTGCTGATCATATCACTGCAACAGTAATTCCCAGACGTTTTTTTTTTTTTTTTTTTTTTTTGTTTTATGATTTAAATGCTGCTAAATAAAAAACATAGGCAAAGAAGGTTGTGGCTTTTATTGTCCTGATTTGTATGAAATGCAACCCCTCCCCCCCAAGAAACGTGGTGGGAAGAATAACTACCAGTAAAACCCAAGTCTCCTTTTTTTTTTAAATTGTTCCCATAAATTTGAAAACAGGACTTTTTTAATTGGCTCGGCTAAACCAAAAACAACAGGTCAAACATCTAATTCATCAAACACAGAAACACAAAACTGTCTATTGACTTTGAATGTTGATGCTGATGAGCAGAGGGAAACCATTAGTGATACCCTGTTGCTTTGTTAGTGGTTTTACAGTCACACATTGACATCTTGCCTTTTTGTCTGCAGCTGGTTGTGAGGCTGATGATGTGGTGTGAAGATGGAGGCTCCTGAATACCTCGACCTGGATGAGATCGACTTCTCTGATGATTCAGTGGTGAGTATGACATGACAAGCTGCCCACAGGGGCACAACTACCAGCTGCATCTTCATCACCAGTAAAGTTTGATGGGGTTGTACGCAGCTAACAGAATATAAAGCAGTTCAGTCTTTGCGTAAGGATTTTATTTTCAGTTTTTGAATTTGAATATTTGTGGAACTATCCATAATCTCCACTTGAGCTGACATCTGTTTTACTAGATTTAGAACTTTGCATATCCCTTTAATTACTTTTTCCCCCCAGAAAATCACCTAATGACAAAACATTGTGTAAACCCCATGAGCACACACTCTTGCCCTACCAGTCAAAGCGTATAATTGCTGTTCTTAATTACATATAGTCTCTCCGGAGCTCAAAAACATGATATTTACTACCACCCTTCAGTTTACACACAGCTATGTAAATAATGCTAACTTTGCAATACGCATATTTATGGTTGCTCAGTTCATTAAAAAAAATATTATTTTGATCAATGATTAGCATGACTGTTGATTGACTTAAAATCATCCCCATTCAGTGAACTTCATAAAAAATGTGTACTTTTGCAGGAACTTAAAAAAAACACTTAAAATGAAAGACAAATAGAGGAGTTGTTCAGTAGAGAGTTAAGTTACATGCACACTGGAAGCAATTTGCAGGGACGTGTCATTGAGAGACTGTAAAAAGTGAATGATATTTGGCAACTTCAAACAGCTGCGGGTGAAATGACCAATGACAACATGAAATGGGCAAGAACACAATAGATTTTCAGGTGAGCAACTCAAGAGACTACCAGTGAGAGTGTTAATTGACATATGATGTGCTAGTAAATACATTAGAGGCTCATTTGGACCTGGATTGTCCACATATAACCAGACCATGTCTGTGCAGATGGTGCCAGCAGCAGACTCAGGCAGTAACCTCAGATAAAAAGTGATGAGGTGCTGAAGCTGATAACCAACTGACACACCACAGAAAACAGATCAGGTTAAAGTCAGAGATGCTGAGACAAAGGCAGCTGCAGACAGCTGTTAGTGATCATTGCACAGGTTCCACAGGATGTGGGCTTTTAGGGTAGTGGCAAAGGCATGGAGCAGGGATGCACTTTCCTCTAAGTTACATTATAAATCAGCCATACACCCTAATCCTAAGGGTAAGGGGCAGGACCTGTTTTATCTATCTGAAAATAGGAAAATAAAATCAAATGAATTAGCCAGCCCATAGCATTTTATCAATTTTGGATTGCTGAGATGATACAGGTGGCCTTGACTGTAGCATCGTGCAGAGGTTTTAGTGAGGTTGCTCTCAGTTCTTGGTCGCATTTGGTCAGTGCATTTTTTTATATCGTTAACTTTCATGACGGAAAGATTTGGACAGATTTTCTTGGCTTTAGGTCTGTGTAGGAAGGAGTTTGAAATTACACAGCTGTAACTGCTTCAAGTTACAGTCTGTCAGTACTTAAAGTAATTGGCTAATATCTAAATATAACTTCTTTGCACAGCTGCTGGACTGCTGCGTACAATTTTCTCTCTCTTTTTTTTTTTAATCTTTCCTCATCCTCCTACAGTATTCTGTCACGTCTCTGAAGAGCATCCCTGAGCTGTCCAGGAGAAGCGATGGTCAGGCAGAGGAGAGGCCAGGTAACTTAACAATAATATAATTACAGTTTGGCTGGAAATAGTTTAGATCACATCTCTGATCATCCTGTCCTCCTGCAGCTCCAGCCATCAATTGGAGCCGCGGTGTGTCCTCCCACAGCGGTGGGGGAATCAAACCCACAGGGATTGCTGAGGTTCACAGTAAGTTCCGGCCGGTGAAGAGGGTCTCACCTCTTAAGCACCAACCAGAAACCACTGACGCAGAGACCGATGGTAAAGTCCAAGGTCAGGGGCTGGTTCTGGGGGAGCCAGCTGAGAGTAGTAAGGATGACCCTGATAAACAGACTAATGCCTCCTCTGACGGGCAGGGAGGAAAGGCTAAGAGCCTGGGCAGCAGTGTTGGTGTTGTTGGAGGGAGCAACAACCCCCAGGCTTTGTTTGGGGAATTGGAGCACTATGACCTGGACATGGATGAGATCCTGGATGTGCCTTATATCAAGTCCAGTCAGCAGATGTCCACGCTGCCCCGTGTTCCCCACGACAAGCGGTCAGTGACGGGGAGCAACATGGGTGGAGGCACGCTGGAGAGGAACCGGGGAGGAGGGCTGAAGAACTCCGCTTTAACCCACAATGAGCCTCTGAGCCTGGGCAGCAGTAGTAGCTCACAGACGCAGGTGAGTCAGCCAGCATCTTTTATGCTTCATATTTGTGTATGTATTTACAGATCACAGTGCCTCTGTCCAGACTTAAACATATACATAAACAAATAAATATAACTTCCACTTCTGAAAAGTGAAGCTAATGTGGATGAAGCTAAAGTTATCTTTTAATGTAAAACAGAAAGTTTTTTTTTGTTTTTTCATCTTCAATAACCATCTTATTTAATATTTAAAGTACACAGTGGAGTAATAATATGCAGAAAAGGGCACAATATTTGAACCACTGATGTTTATCAGTAGCAGAGAAATGTATACAAGTAGAATCAGAATCAGAATATTTTATTAATCCCTAGGGAAATGATGTGGGTTACGGTTGCTCCTCTACAGTAACATTAACAAAAACAGACTACACTATTTAACAATACAGTATGTTAAGATATAAGGAATAGCACAATATATTCAAATGTGACTACAAAGGTGATTATAAATAAATATCAAGAAAATCGACAGCAACATTACCGAGTAAGAAAAGAGCGTGTGCAAAAAGATGTAACTATTGCAGTGTTTACAGTGTGTTAGATGGAGGAGTTGTACAGCGAGATGGCCACAGGCAGGAATGATTTCCTGTGTCATTCAGTGGTGCTTTTCGGTAATCTCAGTCTCTCACTGAACGTGTTCCTGTGGCTAGCCAGCATGTCATGGAGTGGGTGGGAGGTGTTATCCAACATTGGCTTTATCTTGGACAACATTCGCCTCCTGAAACCACTTTAAGAGAGTCCAGCTCCATACCCACAACATTACTGACCTTGCGGATCAGTTTATTGAGTCTGTTGGCCTCAGCAACTCTCAACCTGCTGCCCCAGCATGCAACAGCATAGAGGATTGCACTGGCCACAGCAGACTCACAGAAAATCCTGAGCATTGCCCGACCGATGTTGAAGGACCTCAGCCGCCTCAGAAATTAGAGACCACTCTGGCCATTCCTGTAAAGTGCTGTAGTGTTTTTAACCCAGTCCAGTTTATTGTCTATGTGTACTCCAAGGTATTTATAGTCCTCCACAATGTCCACGTTGACCCCTGTTTCAATCCATGGGGTCAAGCGTTTCGTGGTCTTCCTAAAATCCACGATCAATTCCTTGGTCTTTGCCACGTTGAGCTGCAGATGATTCTGCTCACACCACGTGACAAAGGAGTCGACCACAGCCCGGTACTCTGTCTCATCACCCCTGCTGATGCATCCAACCACCGCAGTCACCAGAAAACTTCTGAATATGGCAGGTCTCTGTGCAGTGGCTGAAGTCTGTGGTGTAGAGGGTGAAGAGGAAGGGGGAGAGGACGGTCCCTTGTGGTGCCCCTGTGTTGCTGATTACCTTGTCACAATGTGGAAGACCCACATATTGTGGTCTTCCTGTCAGGTAATCAACAATCCAGGACACAGAGAAGCATCAACCTAGCTTATCACCCAGGAGGGTCGGCCTGGTGGTGTTGAATGCACTGGAAAAGTCAAAAACATGACCCCTGCAGTGCTCGCCTGCTGGTCCAGATGGGTGTAGACACGATTGAGCAGGTAGATGATGGTGTCCTCAGCTCCGAGTCGGGGCTGGTAAGCAAATTGAAGGGGATCCTGATGTGGTCTGACTATGGGTCGGAGCTGGTCCAGGATGAGTCTTTCCAGGGTCTTCATGATATGACAGGCCAGTGCCACAGGCCTGTAATCCTGGGGGCCACTGGGAGGTGGCGTCTTTGGTACAGGGACGAGGCATGATGTCTTCCACAGCACTGGGACCCTCTGCAGACTGCAATATAACTGTAACTGTAATTTTCTCACTTGAACTAAAAGCTCACCTGGTGTTTCCTGCAGTATTGCGTTCTGTCACCAGTGAAGTGGTCTGACCTGAGGAAGTCCAAATCAATGGATCCAGACCTCCACCACCTCCACCGATCCCCAGGTGGAGGAGGAGGTTACCAGCCAGAGATGTCTTCTGGCCTCCTTAGCTGCTCCTCCTCTCTCTCTTCTTTCTCTGATGCAGGTATTAAACAAGTGTACTGTCCTCTGTTCTGTTCTTCTGTGCTAACATATATATACATATAAAGACATGACATGATTTTCAGACAAACTGCTGTCTGCGCGGGTCTATCCAGACTCTCAGAGCCAGAGAGCAGGTGTGGACCCTCCAGGGGGCCCGAGCCTAATGTTCCCTCTGCCAGGGTGCAGCGTGAGCAGGCAGGACAGCTCCAAATCCTGGGCTCCTGCATCAGGAGGAGTGGGAGGTGGGTCAAGGGGGTTTGGAGGGAGTGGCGGAGCAGGAGGGGAAGTAGACGAGGAAACCAAGAAGAACCAGAACATCATTAACATCGTTAGAGAAGGACAGATCTCATTGCTGGTGCGTATTTCATCATATTTTGTTATCCTTCTCCTCATCACCCCCTTGGTCTTTATACTTCACAACCTCTGTGTTTTCTCCTCTTTGTCCTCCTTGTGCAGCCTCACCTGGCAGCTGATAATCTGGAGCTAATCAGAGACGAGGATGGAAACAACCTGCTCCACATCTCAGCCTCTCAGGGCCATGCCGACTGTCTGCAGCATCTCACATCTTTGATGGGGGAGGATTGTCTCAATGAGCGCAACAACCAGCAGCTCACCCCCGCTGGTCTGGGGGTCAAGGTGAACTTCAGTGTTAGACTGGGTGTATGTCTCCAAAGTAACATGTTTGTATTCAAGTGCTGGCAGAGATTCTGCTTTAATGGCATTGAAAAGACAACTTTGCATTACATCAAGCCAGAGTACTGGGACCCCACTGTGTGGGGTGTTCAGGGTCACCCAGCAGTGTTGGCATTCAGCGGTGTCATCATGAATGTTACACACATTAACTGCAGTATCTTGTTTGTCAGGTAAAGCCCAACAAACGTGTAAAAAAATGTGTTTATGCAGCTTCAGCCTTATATTAGCTATGTATCTACCCTGCTTGATGTGAATGTAATGTGCCCCTATACCCTTTAAGTCTTCAAATTCCCACTGTTCTTACCTGCAGGTCAAAATATTAGTCCTACTGAAAGCAGAAAAAAACATCTGTAAGCTAACAAGGGCATGCAGACATTTGATTGGTAGCTGACAGCTGGTCAGTGAGGTCATACTGTAATAATAAGATGGAGGTTTTTGATAAAATTAGGTAAACGTTTACTCCAGCTCTATTGGCAGCCGCAGGATGTTAGAAAGAAAGAAGTTAAATGCCGCAAATATGAGCAGGTCCTGCTTTGGCAGCCCTGTAGTGGAAACTAGGCTCTTGATTGGCTGCCAGAAGGGAAGTGTGTTATCTGGAGACAAGCTCTGCAGCTGTTTGCTGATTCCTGATTGGCTGTTATTAACAAGACTGTTGTTTATACAGTTAGATTAACAGGATGACAGATTTCCAGCCACCTGGTCCTCGCTGAAGTATGTTAAATGAATGTAGTCATATTACTCACGTTGCAGGGGCATAAATCTTTTCACTGACTCATTGTGGGAACTTGGCTACTTTTTAGGCCACATATCAGTAGTACATAACAGTTTGGATCTAAAGACCCAAATAAGTGCATAGTTAGGAAGGTAATGGTTCCTCTCTGGAAAATATCACAAGAATCATGTTGTGACATTTTAGGAAGCTGTCTTTTCTCACTGTAACACATTATAAGAAATAAATTGTGCCAGCCCCGTTCTTACTCCTAGAAAAACTTGTTTATTTTAGGTGAAGTTGTTGCCTGCATGAAGAACACTCGTTAGTTGTTTTTTTTTTTTTCAAAGAAGCTGGCTGGCTAAATACTGATCTGGTCACATTAGACCTTACAATTTGGACATGCACCGGCTGATGTGGTTTGAAGTGATTGAAACACGAGTGTGTGTTTGTCGTAGAACGGTCATCTGGAGTGCGTGAGGTGGATGGTAAGTGAGACAGAGGCCATTGCTGAGCTGAGCTGCACCAGAGAACATCCCAGTTTGATCCACTACGCGGCCCGATATGGACAGGTAAGACACACACACACACACACACACACACACACACACATAAACACACACATGCAGGTGATGAGAGCAGTCGATTTTATTTTTTCCACATTACGCATTGAGTGTTTTCATCCCTACAAGTCAGTAGTTGGATGTATCGGTAATTTATAATTTGCTTGTGACATCTGTGATTTCCAACTTTGTGGCACAGCAGTCAATAAACAAATCAGATTGTTTAAGATAAGATAACCTTTATTAGTCCCACACGTGGGGAATTTGTTTGTCTGGTTATTTAGTCTAAGTTTAATTTATGTGTTATTTTAAAGTTATCTTTTATTATTTCCAGTAGGAAAATTCATTCACTTTATTTAACCCATCCTATGAAATAGGAGTAGCGTAAAGCCACTGTGCAAGGGACGAGCATCTTAATAACTTAACCTGGCATGCTTTTGGTGTTGATATTTTAGTGTAAAGGCTAAAATGAAATGCTTGAATCGCATGAACTGTTAAAAGCAGCAATAAATTCTCCTAATAAAGTTTAACTATCATTAACAAATAATGACACATTATCATAGTTACTCTAACTCATTTCACCGATCCAATAAGACGATGAACATTCAGTTATATTGTTTTAATGGATATGTCATCTCTCCCTTCAGGAGAAGGTGTTGCTGTGGTTGCTTCAGTTCATGCAGGAACAGGCTATCTCTCTGGATGAAGTCGACCAGAACGGAAACACTGCAGTCCACATAGCAGCTCAGTATGGTCACCTCAGCTGTATACAGGTAACCTGATGTTTAAGTCTGTGATATAGCTTCAAGATTTACATCGCTGGATATTTTGCTCCCATAAATACAGTATACAGTCGGTTCTGCTGTTAGTCCGCCTGCTGTCAGAATCTGTGTGGACTGAATGACTTGAGCTCTAACCTCAACCTGCGGCAGGTGGAGAGTTGGTTCATGCCACTAGCTGTGGGCCAAAAAAGCGCAGGGTCAGAGAGTCATTTACTTATTTACTTAGTTAGCTGTGGAAGAGAAGCTCATATATATGTATGTATATGTATATACAGATGTGCCTCAATTTATGCACACATGTGCACACACATATGCACCATTGACACAAGAAATGTAATTTAGCATAAAAAACTAAAATAAAAGACTTTAATGACACATTACACATACAATACACAAAATGGTCTATACCTGACTAGTATCATATTGTTTATTGTCTCAGAGCAGCTAATGCTTTGTCTTCATTCATCTGTTTCTCTGGTGATGTGTCCTTCATGGGGTTTTCTAAAAGTTCAACTATCTTGAACCTTTTTGTCCTGTTCCTAAATATTGTTTCTTTGCTCTGAGATTTATCACTTTATCACCGTCCATCACGCTTCTGTAGAGTAAAAGGTTAAATGCTTGCTGCAACATTCTGGTTAGTTCCTTTTTCTCGTACTTAACCTGACACAACACTGATTTATTACAAGAATTAGGTTTTACACTTTTCGCTAATTTTCCTACAATAGAGGCTGAGGGGTATTTTCTCTGTAGGTGGCACACCCTGCTGAAGGAAGGGCGGATATTATTAGTCTTGTCTGCTTCCTGCTGGCTAGCCCAGGCTGACAATCAAAATACTGATAACTGGTGATATGGTTTAAATGAGATAGCTGCTTCTTTGAAACGTCTGAAATTTGAGGGCTAGAGCTCAGAACTGTGAAAGGTTTGTGTTTGTTTATCCAGACTCTGGTGGAGTACGGCTCCAATGTGACATTCCAGAACCAGCAGGGGGAGCGGCCTTCCCAGAGTGCCGAGCGGCAGGGACACACCACTTGCGCGCGCTACCTGGTTGTAGTGGAAACCTGCATGTCGCTGGCCTCACAGGTTGTTAAGCTCACCAAGCAGCTCAATGAGTAAGTTGATGTGTTTTTGCATAGTTTAGAATTGTAGTATTATCATCCTGTTATCTGAGTCTCAAATGTGTCATAACCCCAAAGTGTTCAGTTTATCACATTATGAGATGAGAACTTCATAAACACTGGTGGTCATTAATAATAATTCTTTGGAAAAGATCCAGCCGTCCATTTTTTTTTAACTTCTTATTCACTTCAGAGATGCTGGAGGCCTTGAAACTATTCAGGGCCTGTGATTTTTTTTTTTTTTTTTTATTGGCTGTATATTCAATATAATTATTGAAATTTCAGTGACGTCTCCAAGGATCTAAACCATCCCAAGTTAAACTTCTTGTGCCCTGCAGAAAACCTGATATGACCTCATCCCTCTTTTCCACTAGTACCTGCTGAGCTCGGCTCGACTCACTCAACTCGGTTTTGGTCATTTTTGAATACATTTGAGTACCACCTGATGTACATGGGGTTGGTTTAGCAACACCTCTGAAAGTTCTGTGACATCATCTGTATACGACACAGATCCAGTGCCTCGATGTCCAGTGGAGGACAATTTTTAAAAATGGCGGTTTGGATTTTTCTCTCATGACTCATCATTGACTGGTTAATCGGTGGCATGCTGTCTGTTGACATCACATTTTCACATAGACTCAGCTCACATCGAACCCCAGCTGAGCAAGTACTAAAAAAGTACCTGATACCCGGTACTGCTATCTAATGGAAAACCCTAAAAACCGAGCCAAGTCAAGCTGAGCCAAGATGAGTGGGTACTAGTAGAAAAGAGCTATTTGCGTCTCTGTGGGATATCTTTTATGAATTATATGCATCATGAAATCTTTATGTATGTTTGTTTTGAAACAGTCAGTATTCAGACTTCAGTGTTCTTGGAGAACACAGGAGGTGTCTCAGTGTTAGATCTGTTATATGTGTTGCATGTCTGTCATGTAGACAGGCGTCAGAGAGAATGGCTTTACAGAAACAGCTGCAGAGACTGATGGAGCCCAACAAGGCAGAGGGGACACCGTCTAGATCACCCAGGTAACAGGCTTATCCTAACACACACACACACACACACACACACACGCGCGCGCTCGGTGTGTAAAAGCCATACAGATGAAAGTTAATCATCTAATAAAAGAAGTCAAGATGTGGAAGCTAAGATCTGCTTTATGAGTCAGAGCTGGTAAAGTGACACAGCAGCAGTTTTCTTAGTATGTCTGTTTATTAGAGCTTGGTGAGGGACCACAATAACTTGAAAAACATAGACGCGAGCCTTAGGTCATGCCAAATAAACCACAGCAGAAATCTTTGCTAATGATTCCAGCAGATCTAGCAGGTAACAGCTGAGCAACAACCTGCTTAAATAAAAAGGCTGTGTTATACTGTTGAATGGTGTGTATATACTAGGAATGTGAATAAGTAGTTGACTAGGCAGTTTAACACTGCTTTCATCGCCAACCAAAGGTAGAGATACTAATCAGTTAGAATATTATTTTTCATGTGCATGTTTGGCCACACTTGGCAAACTACTCTCACATTATGTATATATTGTATAAAAAATGCAACGCAATGTCTCAGCTTTTCAAAAATGTGTTTTACAGTTTCAAATGTGTCTTAAATACACAATCAGTATTTGTACAGACAGTGTTAAAGTTCATCTGTTACTTTGGTAGCAAAACAAGTATTGATTAATGTTTATTCAAGGAAATGGTGGTAGTAGTAGTAGTAAGTTCACATGGGGAAAAAAGAAAAGAAAAAAAATTAACATGGAGCATGATCTCTGTCTCCCTGTCTGCGCTGCAGCTCCCATCAACCCTCTGTGGAGGCGTGGCAAGAGATGATGTTGACTGCTGAGGGGACTCCTGGGGACGGTCACTGGTTGGTTCGTCAGGGTGGGGTGGGTCCAGACTCCGTGCTGCGGCAGCTCCTGGGGAAGGACATGTCTGAGACACTCTGTCCTAGAGAGAGACTGCCTCCTGCGGGTGGTCTGAGCAGAGAAGGCCCTGGGGCTCCTGGGGGCCGCAGAATTGGGCTGGTGGAGAGGAGAGAGCTCAAACTAGCAAGACTCAAACAGATCATGCAGCGTTCCTTAAGCGAATCTGATTCAGATGGTTATCCACCAGAAGAGGGCAAGAATCAGGGAGCTCCACCCTCAAACACACTACGACCTGATAGGCCATCCCACTTGCCAATCACAGAGGAGGAGCCGGTGTCAAACCACCTCCAACTAATGATGAAAAAGCACCTCCCCTCATCATCATCTTCCACAGTTGAGAGGAAGCTGGCATTTTCTCTCAGTGGATCAAAGTCAGTAGATAGCATTGGCTACAACCCGTCCCCCACCTCCAGTGACCCTGAGGCCACAGATGGCAAAACCCCAGACATTCCAGGGGACCAGGATGCCACCAACGGCCAGAAAGTCGCAACCAGCCCCAAGAGTGCTCTGAAGTCTCCCTCGTCTCGCAGGAAGACCTCCCAGAACCTCAAACTGAGGGTTACATTCGATGAGCAGGTGCACAAGAGCTCCAGTCAGGAGGGAGAGCCAACAAAAGTGCATCAAGGGAAGGAGAGGACTCCAACAGGAAGTTCTGAAAGCAAGCGGCCTTTCGGGACGTTCCGCTCCATCATGGAGACACTGAGCGGAAACTCAAACCATAATAACAACAACAGTGGTGGTCAGTCGGGTTCTGCGGTTAAAGTGTCCACCATGCAGAACTCATCTGGCAGGAAGTCGGAGAGTAAAAGCAGCCCAGGAGGCGGAGCCAAGGGCAAGAGCAAAACTAGTAACGTTTAACCAGCGAGTGCCTACTGAAGGGCAGAATGAACATAATAAACAGAAAGCAATCAAGAGCAAACAGTACGAGACAGAACATGAGAAACTTAAATTAATTTACATAATCTGTGTGAGTCATTACAGAAAACTGACCACAAATAGTGACACGGGACATAAAAATGCTTCTTGATAGCCAGACCTTACATGTTCCAGTGGTAATGTCTTAAGAGCTCCCTGAAAAGCCTTCAGTTGATCCCAAGTGATCACCACGCAACAGTAAGAGGATTAAGGGGACTAAAAAGAGAGAGCATATTTCTCCCAAATTAGCTCAACTTCATGGGCTCCCTGTTAAATCCAGAATGTATTTTTTAACTCTTCATCCTTACATAGAAAGCCCAGAATGATCAGGTGCCATCATACCTTAAAGACCTCGTAGTAAAAGTTTTGTAGAATGAGAGCTGAAGAATTCAGCTATCGGGCTAAAGAATTAGCTCCCAGTTTGGATTCAGGAGACAGACACCCTGAACTGAACTGTCCACTTCTAAAATTTTCTTTGTAATAAAGCTTTTACTTATGGTTGGATGAGGTGACCCTCCTTTTATGCTGCTATAGGTTCAGGCTGCACTTCCCATGATGCACTGAGCTCTTCTACTTCTCTCTCTTTGTTGTTTGTAGTCTCTGTGTCCATCTTTTTTCTCTTCCCTTTTGCTCCACCCTCCACCCAGTCACACTAAATGCAGCCCAACCCTAATCCTGGTTCAGCTGGAGGTCTCTTCCTGTTAAAAAGGAGTTCATTCTCCCTGTTGTCACCAAGTACTCCTTATAGGTGATTGTTGCAGTTCTCTCTCTAATAATGTAGTATGTAACTTACAATAAAAAGCGCCTTTAGATGACGGTTGTTTTGAACAGACACTGTATAAAGATATAAGCAACTTATAAAAACAACAACTAGCTAGAGTGTAACTGAAGTTTCTCGTGTTCATTGTCTCAGATGTTTGGCTTTTGATTGGTTTCTTTAGGGACTAAAACAAACTGTTTCATGTCTTAAGTTCTCTGAAGGATTTGTTTTATTTGATGGGCTGATGATGATGATGATGCTGTGGTAGCTGATGTCCTACGGAAACCTCACGTCTCCATATTTCAGCTTTTCATGCATTTTTACTTTTTTTGTTTGTTTTGTTTTATTTGTTGACACTTTTTGTGCAACAATTTTCTAAATGGAGATTTGTAGTTCCTGTTTCTCTGCCGCTGTTACTGTGCTCTGATCAACACTAAAGATGAACTTATGAATATTAGTATTTATGTTTACACACAGTTATATGATTAAAATTTTTTATGTGGTTATAATCATGCACATTTCTAACGTGCAGCAGCACAACAACCAAGTTTTAAAAACCACTGTATATATTAGTATTTAATTATGTGTTTTTGTTTTGTTTTTTTACATTATATTCAACTTTTTAATTTTTGGCATGAAGTAGAAATTAGTAGTTTGATGTGTTTTTGAGACTGGGAGGTTTAAAGATGCACCTTCTACAGCAGCTGATAAACTGGCTGACCGTATGAACGATGAAGTGGGAAAAGAAAACGTTTAAGCTTTTTCCTTCTTTGTGTTTTTTTTTTTTTTTTTTACATCTTTTGTGAGATTGAAGTTTTCAAGCTTTGAGAAAGTTTGTAAACACGAAGACTGAGGCTGTAATCTGATACTGCTATCCATTTTTTTTTTATGTCAACACTGCAACATTTTCTGGTTCAGTGTTTAAAATGGGAGACTTTATTTAGCCACATTTCCTCCTAAATTTATCAGAACTCTTACTTATATGTCTAACCTTTTCAAGTTTCCACCACACTCTGGAAATACTTGGAAAATACAAGCCGGTCATTTATAAAATCATTGACTTACTATTAGCAGACCCGCATTGTCGGGTTAATATTTAAAAAAATCTAAAACATAACAATATATAGATTAAAAAGTGAGCGTATAGTCGAACAATCAACAACACTCAGGACTGTAACCCCGCCTTAAAAGATTAAGCCCTGCCCACTTCTGCTTCCACCTCGCCATACACGCGCCTGCAGAACACACTGTAGACCGGGGTGGGCAATTCCAGGCCCCGAGGGCCGGTGTCCCTGCAGGTTTTAGATCTCACCTTGGGTCAACACACCTGAATCACATGATTAGTTCGTTACCAGGCCTCTGGAGAACATCAGGACATGTTGAGGAGATAATTTAGCCATTTAAATCAGCTGTGTTGGTTTAAGGACACATGTAAAACCTGCAGGGACACCGGCCCTCGGTGCCCACCCCTGCTGTAGACCACGTGTCGAACTCCAGGCCTCAAGGGCCGGTGTCCTGCGGGTTTTAGATGTGTCCTTGATCCAATACAGCTGATTTAAATGGCTAAATCACCTCCTCAACATGTCTTGAAGTTCTCCAGAGGCCTGGTAATGAACTAATCATTTGATTCAGGTGTGTTGACCCAGGGTGAGATCTAAAACCTGCAGGACACCGGCCCTCGAGGCCTGGAGTCCGACACCCCTGAGACGATTCTCAGTGGTTAGATGTAGCTGGCTGGAACCACTGACCATGTACTCTAACTCTAATCCCTTATGCAATTACAGTTTGTGCTCTTTAGTTGAGAAACGTCCATTTGTGTTCTGCAGAAACCTCAGCTTTGTTTTTAAGTTTTAAACGGTCTCCCTGAAACTAAATTTTGTAGAACTCACAAGGTGTTTACCTCCCAGGAACATTACTGCATTAAATATGTTGCTTTACATTGGTATAAATGTATAAATGCAAAGATGTTGCTGGGTTTTTTTGTTTTTGTTTTTTTTTGTTTGGTGTTTTATAGATCAAATAATTTTATTGCATAGAAGAATTGTCATCAGCATAAATGGCTCCAACTATGCTGCCCAGCTCTAAGTCACAGCATATATCAGAGATAACAATATGAAGCAGGACTAAATGGACTCAGTAAATGAGGCATTCCTAAGTGGTGGAAAGTTTTGTGGCACTTTCTTGTAATCCTGAAATGATTTGCAATTTTCTAAACCTTTAACGTTTGACACAGCCTCTAGAGCCTCAGTAGCGCCCTCTAAAGGCTTTTGTTTTACTGTCTGCCTGATTGGATGAAAAGCAGCACAGATTACAGCCCCAGTTTTTTTAAAAGCTGTGGGAATAACTGGATCACATCTGTTATGTTTTAAACGCATGTTTATGTTCATTCAAATACTGTTACTGATGTTTCGCCGTGGTTGGACTTTATTCTCTAGTTTTTAATTCACATTCCTGTATATTTCCTGCAGTTTGAGTCAGTATCATTCTGCACTGCGGTTTCAGATGGTTTACAGTCACCTTTTTGCAGTTTGCTATTCCTCTGGCTTTGCACACTCGCTGTGTGTGGTGGGCTGCGGTAGTGGGTGGATATCTGAGGCAGTGGGGCTCAGGAGGATTTACCTGCATCTACTCCTGATCTGTTAAAGGAACAGTCCAACATTTTAGTTTGTCATCTCTGTGCACTTTGCCTCTGATTGGATGATTAAGTCTGGGGACTATGCGTACAGAGTCTCTTCACCTCATGTTTTTATTTTTTTCCCCATTTAATATTTATCTGAATTGATATTTCCCAAATATCTCACTCTTCACTGTTTAATTGCTAAATTTAGACAGTTAAGTGTAAAGGAGGTATGACAATGTTAAAACGTTACTGTTACTCAGGACATAAAGGTTCCCATGCTTGCTTCACACCCCTTCCAGTGAGCACACTGGGAAAACACAGGCTGTCATTTGGCTTAAAAAAACAGTCAGATTTGGCTTTAAATGGGACCTGTTATGCATTTACTTCTTTTCTGTGGTATACATACTGTTACAGTGGTGGATGCTCACATTAAACCTAGTTTCAAGTAATGAGGTCAGTGTATGTACAAGTAATCCCTGAAGCCCAGGCTTTAGACTCCCCTAAACACCCCATTGTCCTACAGGGGGTTTTTTCCCCCTATTGTTGGGACGTCAGACACAGCAGAGCCATAATTCAGTCATTTCGACAGCCGCACCAACCTGCTGATTATACCTTCAGGTTTTCAGAAAGTTGCCTCAAAGGAGCAGCTGGGGAAAATATGGCCTTTTGTATTTAAAGGTCTGTAATCCTTCTCAAAGATTCAACATAACGTTTATGCTTTTCTGCCAAATTATAATTAGTAATTTGATACTAATTATAAGAAAATAATTTGTAATCTTTTGTTTTTATACAGTAACTTTAGCATAACTGAGGTCATGCAAAATTTTACCATAATACTGTGAAAACTCTGAATTACAGGCCTCTAAAGGGTTGGTGCTTTTTAAATTGCCTTATCTTTCCTTCATCACTTCAGGAGCAGATGGACACATGAAATTTTCAGGACTGAAAACACAATCTTGAAATTTGTTAAAAACTGCAACCAAATTTAAAATCGGTTTTAAACCAACTCGGAGTGTCACACTTTTTTTCTGTGAGGATATGAATTGTTTTAATTTTAATTAATTAATTTTTCATCTGAAATTTCGTGCTGCCAGCTGCTGAACCTGAGAGTCATCTGTAATGTCTACTTAGAAGGTCTGTGACTTGGGAGAAAAAAAACATAGTATGAAGGCGCAGTGAATGAATCATGTCTTCATTGTGAAATGCCAAATTTATTGTATATAAACTGAGCTGATTCTGGCATGATCCGATGGGAACTTTTTTATGTGGAATTATCAGATTAAATACTTTAAGGTCATTTTGAATTTCAAAATTTCAGACTTTTAAAATTACAAACAAAAATCAATTTCCTTTAACAATAATTTCCTGGAAAATATGAACACGCTGCAGGCCTTTAGGACGGTTATACCTGGAGCAGGTTGCAGGGAAATGTTTCAGCTTCCATTGCCCCAAAATATTGCTCGTTGCCAAACAATCAGTGTTCTCTTGGCGGGGCCAGCTGTGTTAAAAGGATTGTCTTTGAAATGAAGTTCTTTTTATCTGGAGCATTTTCTTTGTAGGCACTCCCTCAGGACAAGAGAAGGGAGACAAACTGAACTTTTGTGCTTCTAATGAACTCTTCTGATGGACCCTTACTGTTGCTGCATCAACTTGGATGTTTCCTCTCAATGCAAAGAAAGAAAAACAATAAAATGAGACGCAGTATCGGTGAATGTTGAAGTGTCTGACCTGAGTTTAGATTTTTTTTTACTAACCAATGTGTACAGAGACGGACGTCTTCTGTCCTTCTGCTATTTAAATTGTTGTGAAGGCTGAAGACAAACTGAAATAAACTTTATTTCTGGACTTGCAGGTGGTGTCGGGCCTAATTGTTCACAATGGTGTGATGAATAACGTTCCTCTTTTTTGACCCCCGTTATCAGAGCAATATTTCATAAATATTACCTTCCCTGTATCATAGTGACACCTGAACTCTTATGTAGATATTAACTTACTGCTTCAACAATCATTAACTGGCTGTACAAGTGTTTTGTTTTTTTCATGTTTTATCAAATGAGTAAAGAAAAGGGATACTTTATGCCAGAAACCTTTTTCAGTTCCTTTAGTCGCTTCTCTTACACTGTAGATCTACTTAAAACTAAAATCACTTCCTGTCTTTCATATCACTGATACTGTTTTCTAATAAGTGTAGAACCCCAGTTCCACGTAGCTGGGGTGCTGCGTAATAGATGTGCAAATCTTGTAAACTAAACTTTATTCACAATAGAACACAGAAAACATATCAGATGTTCAAACTGAGACATTTTACTGTTTCATGAAAAATATTAGCTCATTTTGGATTTGATGGCAGCAGCACATCTTTAAAAAGTTGAAATAGGGCAACAAATGCCTGGAAAAGTAAGTGGTACTAAGACGAAACAGCTGAAGGAACATTTTATTTCTACTTAGGTTAATTGGCAACAGGTTAGGAAGGTGATTGGGAATAAAAGAACGTCTTAGACAGGAAGAGTTTCACCAATCTGGAATTCACCGTGTGCAAGGGACAGGACCAAAACTCTATATTGGAGGTGCTGCATTAAAAATGAGCGTGTTTCTGTCATGAAATCATTCCATGGGCTCAGGAAAGCTTCGAGAAATGATTGTCTGTTTTGCTGTGCCCTTCAGTGTAAATGAGAAAATGCTGCTTCCACTCTGGGCCAAAGCTCATTTAAAATGGAGTGAGAAAAACCAGCACACTGTTCCGTGGTCAGGTGGATCGAAATCTGAAATTGTTTTTGGAAAACACGGTTGCCGCATCCTCAAGACGAAAAGGAGCTTGTTCTCAACACTCAGTTCAAACGCCTGTATCTCTGATGGTATGGGGGTACATTAGTGCCTGTAGAGCTAGCTGTTTGCACATCTGGAAAGGCAATGCTGAAAGGCATACACAGGTTTTAGAGGGATATTTGCTCCAGACTTTTACTGACTGTTGTTAAAAGCGTTGAGGTCAGAAAGCACTGGTAAACATGAATTTGGTGATATGGTACTTTCATCAAATCAAATTTATTTTTTTTGTCTCAAATCTTTTTGTTTTTTCTCAATTTAAGCATTTGATATGTTTACCATGTTTTATCCTGAATACAATATACCTGTTTGAGATTTGCAAATCATTGCATTCTGTTTTTACATTTTATATCCCAACTTTTTTGGAACTGGGATTCTATTTAGGGGAACCTGGACTCAAACCTTAGAAATAGGCTGAAGAGTTTGGTCATTTGAAAGGGGCTCAGGGTAGAACCCTGAGATGCTTTGGGCATGTCCTGCAGGGGAGGAGACTCTGTGACACAACTGACATGATTGTACTTCAGAGCTTTGCAGAGAAGTCCTGACTTTAAGGTTCTGGAGAATAAACTTTGTTCCTCTTGAGAATTTGATGGTCTCCGTTAATCTGACAAATAAAACTTCCTAAGTTTTGCAGCCCTCTTCTTCTTCTTGAACAATAAATGAAGCCGTCACTGAGCCGTCCTCCAGCACCGTCAGAGGTCCTCTGCAGGTCCCAGGACCCCACTTTTGACCACGGCTGACCAAGATGGATGTCATGTGTGAATTGTGCTCACTGGTAATTTAATGGACAATACATAACAGAGCGTATATTTATTTCTGCGCGCTTCAGCAGCATCAAAAACAGTCACTTAACAGGGCAGGATTTATGGTGTTTGGGTAGCAAATTGGTCTTTGATGGTTCCCACGCAGGGTCAGCCGCTTCCCCACAGAGCCTAATGGGGTTTGCTCTAATAGCGTCCCTCAATCATCGCAGTGAATATGAAACATGAGCTCACCGGCTGACAATTAGCAAAACAACAAGGAGAGATGTGAGGGCGTGATATGTGAGGAATGCAGGATTTATTGGGATTTTTTTCCCAAACACTCCTCGCCTGCTCATGCAACAAAAAATGAAAGCTATTTGTTTTCCCTTTTTTTCCCCCCACCCTCTACTCTTTCTCTTCACTCCTTTTCTTCGAGGGGTTGGAGTGGGGTGGGAGGGTGAAGTTAAACTGATAAATTAGACCTCATTTATTGGACAACAGTTTGAGTCAATACCCAGGGGCCTCCACTGTGCAGTGCGGACGAGGCTCCAGAACCACTAATTGGATCACTCTGTGTGGATGGAAGGGGAGGGGCTGTGGGTGTTTGGGTGAGAGAGGGGGGGTGTTTAAGGGGGCGGGCGGGACAGGCGGTGCATTTGGCCAACACTGACGCCTTCACACACACACACACGCACACACACAGAGTAGCAGTTGTCTTGCGGTGGACGTCCACGGCACACGCCACGAAAACAGACGAGACAAGCGCTTGATTTGACAGCCGGGGCGGAGGGCCGGAGAGGGTGGGGGGGCTGCAGGAGTCATGTATAGATTTTTGTGTCTGTTGTTTTGGCTTATTTGTGTGCTTCTTTTACTCAGTCAATCAAATTTAATTGACACCGCTGGGCTATGGTCGGGGGCCCCGCGGCATGCTGGGATGACAGGCCTTTAATGCCAAAGAGAAGAGAGGAGGTTCTTCTGCCTGTGAAGGATGGAGGGAATGCGAGGGGGTGAGGGTGAGGAAGACGGGGGCAGAGGGTGACAATTCCTCAGCCCATCAACAGCATTAATTGATGTAACGACAGCGATGATGGATTCTAATAAATACAACCTTTAAGAAAAAAGGTAATTAGATGGCGTCCTGTGCAAAGCGCCAAGCGCTGATTCCAGACTGGCTGATAAACACCATTCGTCTTCCACAGCGGCCTTCAGACGGACACGAGGCATCATTTACATGCAGATCAAACTCAGCATTTGCATTTTAGCTTAAATGAGAACACAACAGAGCATCATGTCGCTTTGTAGTCTTACCAATAGCCAAACTTGGCCTTAAGCTGTCTTCAGATTTTCAGTGTCCTTCAATCCTTAACAAATGTGAAACTGTTGGTATCAAAAAGTGCAGATTTGATATTTCTCATGTTAGAATACAAGTGACAAAGAGTTCTGCATAAGCCTGAAAGTGGCCTAGACAGGACCCAGTTAACCCAAAAGGTGCTGGGCAGGAGATCTGATGTCATGTTTTTCATATTGCATTATAGCTATGATTAATGTTGCTGTTAGCCTTAGTTTTTCAGTTGCTTCGTGTTATATAATATAATAACAAGATCCATCTGTATAGCACATTTCAAAATCTGCATTACAAAATGCTTCACAGAAACAATGACTAAAAGAGGAAATTGTAAATCAGACAATAACGACGTGAGCTTCTTTTTTTGGCAGGTCATTCCACAACTGAGGAGTCCTAAACACTCAATCATGTTTTGTCCTTAAGTGTGATGTGGGAACAGTTAACAGGTTTCTGCCTGAGGATCTGAGGCTGTGTATTGGTCGGTAGAGGAGAAGCAGTTCTAGTATATATCCTGAGACAAGACTATTAAAACGCTTTAAGAGTCATAAGTGAAATCTTAAAATTGATTGTAGGTGTAATGACCAGCCAGTGTAAAGGCATTAAAACTGGTGTCTTGGCTCTTGTAATAAGCCTTGCTGCAGCATTTTGTACAATCTGAAGTCAATTTAATGTTTTCTGATTTATACTTCTTTAGACAGCCATTAGAGTAATCTAAATGAGAGGACATGAAAGCATGAATGATGGTATGAGTGTTACTAAAACTCAATATTGAAAGGATCTTTGCAATATTCCTGAGGTGGTAGAAGCACAGCTGGGTGAGATGAGATTAGGATCAAAAATCAGGGTTTCTGACAGCTGATTTTACATGTGTGGATAAAAGGCAGAGAGAAGATTTATTGATTCTTGGGTTCTTCTTGTGTTTTCTTTTTTTCACTGTGCTGCCTGTCTATCTAGGCTTGGGCCCTCTTTCAGTTTACTTCCTGTTTTATTTTGAAGGCTAGACCCTTTTGTGCCTTTCTGTGGTTTGATTTGATTTCCCCACTTTGTTCTTTTCCCACCCTCTGTTATACCTGATTAAGTTCACCTGTTCATACCTGTTACCCTCCTCGTGCATTTCTGCTTTCTGTTGCTCGTTCTTTTTGCTTGGATTTGTCATATTTTCCCATTTTTGAGTTTTCTTCCCTCTGTCTTCATTGTGTGGTGTTTATTTAGAGTTAGTTTTTCACCCTCCCGGGAATTCTGAGCTACTTTTCTGTTTGCAGTTGGATCTTTTCTCATGACCACAACAAAGTTATTCATATGTGTATATTTAGCTCATGTTTGTTGCCTTTTCTCCAAAGGTTTTCCATCAATATATGGAGCTCAAGTGTTCCCCGGTGTTCTCAGGTCCTTTTTTCCCCTTGTCTTTATCTGCTTGTCCTTATAAGGCTTTTTAGAGGCTGGTTGACACTTCACCCCTGTCAGGACTAGCCTTCCATTCACCATCCAACCTCAAACAACTCAAATGCCTTTTCATCAACTGGCAACTTCAGGAGTTGAAAGATTTAGCCAGCATGGACGTGCCAAACACTAGAGTTCCAATAATAGCCTCAAAAGCGAGTTAATCTTCACAGCATTAGCACAGCATTACAAAGCGTGCTTACATCCTGGTACTGGTACAACAATCTAACACAGACAGAATTTGTGCTCTTGGTGCCTTTTCAAGCATTTTAATGACATTATGCTGACATAAAATATGCCTTTTCATGCAGTACACAGATTTTGAAAAGCTTATGATTTACTTTTAGTGAGGTAAATGTTACTATTTTATTTATTTTTCTTAGCACTGATTACTAGAAATGTGGCTAATGCATCTGTTTATGGTAGCAGTTATCTAAGTGAGCTTTTTAGCATTAGCTGATTAACTTTCATCCACATATTGTTGCACAAAATCCAACATGGAAGCGTCCAAAATGCTAAGCCAATGGCTCACAATGCTAGTATATCTTGGATATGCACTCTGTGCTTTCCATCCATGTGTTTTGTATTAAGTGTGATCTTACACTGTTATGACGCCCATTAGAGTTGCTTCAGGCTTTTATCTAAAAGTGGAACGAGCAACCAAATGAATCTTTGCATGCAGGGCAGAACAACATCTTTCAGTCTTAATGCATCACATTGCAACACATGAAATGCACAGACTGACACGAACCAAACCAGAGATGAGCCTGAAGCTTGGTGTGACAGGAAGTGGTTCAACAACAGGTACAATTAGTTCAGGTCAAACTTACATCGTTCTAGGTCTGCATGGACACAGACAAAGCCTTCACTTAGATTTTGCCTTTTAATAACACGTTGTGTTACCTGAGTAGTGTTATTAGAATATGATAATACTGATGGCATGCACAAGGTCTGGTGTGTGGTGGATCAGTCAGCTTGGTCAGCTGCAGGCACACAACCAGAAACAAATCTGTGTACCTAAAGTAAAAATAAAATTAAAAAGATTACATTCACTTTTAAAAGATGTAAATAGGGACCTTCTTAGTTTTAGTATTTTGTCAAGCTTTATTGCGTTTCACTTATTTATGTTCTTCAAATCATTTTACTGTCACCTTTATGTCTTTGGACATGTGATCTAGAGTGTGATAGTTCAGCCTGTTAGTGAAGTTCAGGGTTTATATTGTGAGCTCAGCATTTATGATTCAGCTGTGATATTGGCAGATGCAAAGAAAACATCATCACTCAGAGTGATAACGGGACTCCCAGCTGGGAGCTGCCATATGTTATAGTTAAATTACAACAAGGCTTTAAACTGAGGAAGCTACAAGAGCTCAAAGAAAGAAAAGAGAGAAGTCTTCATCACAAAATGACAGGAGAAAAGGATTCTTGCAGGTCTATCAGTATTTTTTTTTTTTTTTTGCCTCATTGTTTGCATTTTTATGTGCTTTTTATTAATCATGGGATCTATTACATTGTTTTAATGCAACTTCATATAAAAATTAAACAATCTGAGTTTAAAAGGTTAAGGAAACCAAAACAGGTGGTTGTAGACCTTTGTCTGTTCCTTTATTTAAGTCTTGAGCTTTCTTTAACTCCAACACAACTTTGATTATATTTCCATCCATCCATCCATTCGCTTCCGCTTATCCTTTCCAGGGTCGCGGGGGGCGCTGGAGCCTATCCCAGCTGTCATAGGGCGAGAGGCGGGGTGCACCCTGGACAGGTCGCCAGTCTGTCGCAGGGCCAACACACAGGGACAGACAACCATTCACGCTCACATTCACTCACACATTCACACCTAGTGACAATTTGGATTATCCAATTAACCTATTCCCTCAAACTGCATGTCTTTGGACGGTGGGAGGAAGCCGGAGTACCCGGAGGGAACCCACGCAAACACGGGGAGAACATGCAAACTCCACACAGAAAGACCCCGGCCTGATGGTGGAATTGAACTCAGGACCTTCTTGCTGTGCGGCAACAGTGCTAACCACCGTGCTGCCCTGATTATATTTCATTTATAATATTTTTTTTCTTCTGTACATAACTCATTGTTTTTTAATCTTATATTTTATCTGGAAAACGAGTGAACCGAGGGTCGGGTCAGCTGACCTGCAGTCCCCCTACAGGGCCAGCTGGGGGCAGCATTGCAGTGTTTAAGCCGCTGCAGAAGCAAACTGACCCCCAGCAGCAGTTTCGCTCTTCAGCAGCCGTTTGGCATTTGCCTCCTCTCTCACACAGTCGATTTTGTTGATTCTGAGCATGAAAACAGCAGCGGCACCTTGTTAAAGTGTTTGTTCGGCCTGCAGATTGTTTGTCCCCGGAGAACCGGCTCGCTGGGAGCACGTATCCCGAATAACCTGCGGTAAACCGGTGTCTTATTTTAATCTTTTTTTGCCTCTATAATTGACAGTGGGCTCAGTTTCCTTCCCTGTGCACAAACAGTTTGTGACCCCGGAGACGACGAGGCGATCGTTGATGATGTTCTGTAAAATGTCAGAAACACGCGAGTGTTACACCCAAAGAGATGATTGATTTTTCCCCCCACCTCCCAATTTCTAAAATGTTGTGGAAGCGGGAGGCTTTCAGCTGAGAGGTTCTTTAATAAACAGCCGCTTTCCCCCCCTCACACAGGCGTGAAATAGCCACAGAGGGAACATCTCGTTAACATTTATCTGTTTTAACACGAGAGAGCATCAGAGTATTTCTTTTCTCTGAAGACAGAATCTCAAATGTCACATCAGCATCGCGTGCGCGCGCACAGACACGCGAGAACTGTGTGATAAAAATCTAAGAGGTTTAAAATTGTGTGTGCACTACTAAAAAAATACACGTTTCCCTGATGTTCTTACAATAAAACTCGATGGAAGCTCCAAATATGAACTTTAATGCTAATTTTTCATTATTAAGATTAGGATAATTAATTTTCATGATCCAAGCATTGACAACGGTCACGTCGTTATTCTTTTTACAGTAACAGATGCAGTTGAGTCTCTAAGTATTTGGATATGACCCTGTTTTTTTGTTGTTGTTTTTTTATTTATGTATTTATTAATTGTAATTTTGCCTCAGCACAGTCTGACATTTTAAAAACGATTCTTTGTGTTGCTTTATTTTTACTACATTTACTGCAGGACCTTCAGCAGCTGGTTGATTTGAGGTGTGCTTTCAGTTTTGTCTTCAGTCACCAAAACTTAAGCTCTACTGTGAAATCTCTTGTCATTTCTTTGCCTTGAGAATCTCTTGGCTTGCTTTTATAGTATGATTTGCCTCATTATCCAATGGCACTGTGAACCTCCATTCATTCAATTTTTCAGCATTTGACTGCATGAATCCTAGTAGAACGTATAATTAACATAAACAGAAGAGTTATGGCTCTCCTATTGTTTCATTTTCCATAACTGCTGTTTCCTACCATGATGACGTAGTGCATGGGGCGAAGGCATGCTAACTGGACTGTGCAGGAGCCAGGCTGGGACTGGCATTTCAGGACTACAGCAGATGATTGGCTTCAAGGAGACAAGAAGGGTCCAATCTATGGAGGTTTATTTGTAGCTCTTTATCCAACCAGCCACACCACTGATTGTTTTAAACTTTACTTTGATCTGGGACTAGAAAGAGTAAATTAAGGCGAGCTGCCATTTGTTTTCTGTTACTCCTAGGAGATAAGCGCTTGTATAATGCTTTGTTAATGTTGGGTCAGCTGGCTGGAATTGATAGTTCCTTTTGTTTTCTAGAGATCTTGACAGAAAAGAGTCAACTAGACTTCTTTAGGTTCTTGATGACGTTTCACCTCTCAGACAGTCATTGCTATCATCTGAGATGCTTCTTCAGTTTTAAAAACAGAATGTGGAGAGTTCCAGATGTTTAACCCGTAGTGGGGTTTGTCTCCTTGGACATTCATGGGTGTCACTGACCCACAACTGATCCAGTCATAATAGTAGTAGTGGGGTGTGTGTGTGCATGTTTAGACGTCTTTGCAAGGACAGAAAATTGGGATGCTACTATAATTGCGGGGACCAACAGTCACTTAAAAAATGCCGTCCCCACCAGTTTGAAGGCATTTTTGAGGTTCAAAATGTTGTTTTAGTGTCAGGGTTACAATTAGGTTATGGTTAGGATTAGGCTGATGGTTAGGGTTAGGGTAAGCGGCTAGGGAAAACATTGTCAATGAGGTGTCCTCACTATGATATGAAAATGAGTGTGTGTGTGTATAATTTATCTATTTCACTTTATGTGGCATGTTGTGAGAGTAAAACATGAACTTCAAGAGCCTGCTGTTCATTCATGTGATACGGATCATGTGACTAAAACCTTTCATCATCCCAACGCTGCAACAAAAATCCTCTCATGAAGTCGTTCTATCAAGACTTAAATCAGTTGTTTCAAAAAGTAACATAAAATAATGTCGGTTAGCTACACAGAGTCAACAACAATAAACTTTCCTCAAAACAAGTTCACCTCTTTTAAGAAAATAACTCTCTAAGGGCTCAATTACAGAAAAGCTTGACTTGATACAAATGATTTTTTTTTTTCTGTAAAATAGATCCAATAAAAAAACCTCCAGCAGCTGGTTTTTAGTAGTGTGTTTTATGGCTCAGTTTTCCTTTAAATACTCGCCGTGGATCACAGCGTGGACTCTCACACTGTAAAAACTTCAATTCGAGAGGATTCAGTCTGTCACGTACTCAGACCCAAACCTCGGATCGCTCATTCTCACTCGTTCCGTTATCTCCTCCTGAATGAAATAATAGTCAAATAAAACTCTCTCATTTTGCTGAGGGGTCCTCCGGGAACCTCTTAAGGACCCTCGAGAGTCCCCAGACCACAGTTTGGGAGCAGTCGGTCGGGTCCGAGTTTACAGGCTGCGGTAATGATGCTTGTTTGTCCAGCGGTCTGTAAATCACACCAAAATTAGAGTTGTCACAGGATTCACTGGAGACACAGCAGACCATCACTAATACCTCTGTACCCTGGAGACACTCACGCGCGATCTATAACACCGAAACACAAACACACTAAAACCAGCCTGCAGAGGAGATAAAAGTAGTTTTAAACTGATACAGACCATCTTTAATAGGAGCCTCTGGAGTTATGACTATGAACTGCAGACACACAAAGAGACCATTTAAAATAAAAGAATATTATTATTATTACTACTAGTGATAATAATAATTTCTTAATTTATTACAGTTTGTTTATGTTTGTGATTAGTGTTGGACAAGTTACTTTGAAAAAGTAATTAGTTATAGTTACTTCTTCAAAAAAGTAACTGAGTTAAAATATTCTAAAATTATATGTGGGGCAAATTATTGACAGCTGCCCAATCCACAAAGACTGTTGTTACATTAACCTTATGCTGACCCAATGTTGATGATGGTGTGATGAAAAGCAAAAAGATCTCAAATTAATTCTTCCTTATTTATTTATTTATTTTTATTAAGACCTACAGATCAGTGTGATTCGGAGTTGTAGGCAGTTGTTCCTGTGGCAGAATAACATTACAGACATTGAGAAGACTAACTTGATTTTTAAGGCTTTGTAGTCAAACTCATTTCTGTAACCCAAAATTCAGTATTTAAAAATTCACCCAGTTAAATCCAGTTTATTAGCATTCAAAACACTACAGATTACTCAGCAATGTTTAGCATGTAGCTAACATATGCTCTACTAGTACCTTGACATTTCAGTTTGCCTTAAACAGAGACAGTCCAAAAAATCCAGACGACTAATTAAAAGACTGAATATATCATAACACTATAATAACATATAGCTAATATTTGGAACGACGCTGATGAGAGTCACAGCGTCGAGTCACAGCTGACTGTCATCTCTGTCACTTTGCTGGACAGAAGGGGCAGGAGTTGTTCTTGCTGGACTGCAGCCACACTTGGATACAGTCTTTGTGGATGGTGTGAGAGCAGCTCAGTGGGTGGCGGCTTTCTGGGTCCACATGGTTCTGGCACATCAGGCAGAGTTTACGGGGCCCGGCAGCATGTCCACTTGGTGCTGCTCTCTGAATGGGATTTGTTGGCCTCTGGATGGGGCCTGGGGGAGTGGGCCGGCTAATGGGCCCCAGGGCTGACCTCTCATTTTGGGCCAGCCTGAAGCCAACCTGCTCGATGACTTCCTCCATGGACATGCCGGCCAAGGTACCACGAGAGCTTTTCACCTGCTGGAGCAGAGAGGTCAGCTGAGCCCTGTTGCATTGTGGGAACCTCGCCCCGAGCTTCTCCAGGACTTTGTCCAGTTTGCCTGCCGGTGCAGAGGAAGCTGCAGTAGTAGCTACAGCGTGGGGTGGCGGGGAAGGAGCTACAGGGTGGGTGGCCTGAAAGGGGGGAGAGGGGGACAGACTAGGAGGGGGAGTCACCCTCACTGGGCCTCTGATGTGAGGCAGAAGCTGAGGGGGAGGCTGGAACTGAGGTGGAGGCTGGTCCTGCAATGATGGGGAGGGTTGGAAGTATTGCTGGGATGGGGGGTGGTGGTAAGGGGCACGGTACTGGGGATGGTGGGGGTGAGGGTGATGGTGCTGCTGCTGCTGTTGGTAATACTGTGGGTGCCTCTGCTGTTGGAGGGGTCGATGAGCTGGGTTTGAAAGAGGCGGGGCCATGATGTGTGGCTGAACCAGTGACTGCATCACCTGATCGAATCGCAGCTCAGCCTGCTCGAGAAAACACGGAAGTTACTAACAGAAATAAAGATTTAAAAAGGTGAATAACTATTGGAACTAATACAAAGTAAAGTAAATAAAGAGGGAAATTAAAGCCTCAAGTTGATACAATGTGGTGCATTTAATATTATATTTATTTCATTGAATTTGTTTCAGTCTCTCACCATGGGAACCTGCGGTAAAGAAGGCACATTGATCCTAGGGAGGGACTCTAACTCTCGCCCCTGGTGAAGCTGCTGCAGAACCTCCTGGAAGCGACTTTGGAGCTCAGCCTGGTTCCTCCTGACCAACACTTCTTTCTTCTCCCACTTCTGTCTCTCATGAGAATACTGCTGTGGAAACTCCACCCTGAGTGCGTTCAGGTATTGCCCCACCTAGGACATAATCAGTCTCATGATTATCAGTACTTATAACAATAAGGTGCCTGACAGATTATGATTTGTTTATCAGAGACATTCTGGGGTCTAAACCTCTTTCAGCCAGGCCTCAATGCGAGCCATGGCTACGTCTCTCTGCTTCTCCACAGCTGCAATCTCGTCCTGCAAGGCCCGAAGCTGAGTTTCCTGTGCTTCCTTCCTCACTCGCTCCATCTCCTGCCTCAGCTCCTCCAGCTCCTCCTGCCACCTCCGTTGTTCCTCGCTTTGCTCCTCTGTAAGAGCTGTCAGCTTTTTTTCACCCTCCTCCAGCTCTTTGGCCAGCCTGATTGCCAGAGGAAGATGAACAGAGAAGAGGAGAGTTAGCAAGCAAAAAATTATTTTGTAACAAATTCCTCTTTTTAAAATTTAAATATATTCTAGTTTCTTTGATTTTCTGTCAAAAGGAATTAAGGCATTATCTCAGGTTTCATAAAAATGTGACTTTAGCTGTGATTTTAGAACCTCATTTCAGCCTACCCATATTGCCATGTCACAGATATATCACTGTAATCATATGTTGTCCTCTCGACCTTGAGGTTCAGGTCACTCAAACTCATCCAACATTTTAAGTAGATCCACCTATGGTATCAATTTTAAGCTTGTACATTGTCTTTTTCTCGAGGCAAACTTGGTGTTCAGGTCTAACATCATCTTAACCACAGGCATCTTTAATGTACAGTCTATGATTACAATGCAGCGATATAAAGTGAACAGAGTTTGTTTTGTTGGGAATATGGTGCTCCTTTTTCTTTAAGTCTTACCTGTTCTTCTCCTCCTCTGCTTTGTTTTTCTCAGAGGTCATCTCTGCTTTCTTGGTTAAGAAGTTCTTCCTGGTGGCCTTGGAGTTGTTCAGCTGCAGTTTCACTCGCAGAGACTCCAGTTTGTCCAGTAGACCCTGAACACACACACACACACACACACACACACACACACACACACACACACACACACACACAGTGGTCAATCCCACAAGAAATTGAGAACTATAAACACATGCGCGCACGCATTGCATAGCAGTGTGTGTGTGTGTGTGTGTCTCACCTGGTGTTGCCGAGTGGCCTCCTCCTTTCTCTTCTGCAGCTGTTGTTTGTACTTCTCGTGTTCCACCTCTTCCTGATCCTGTTTTTTCAATAGTTTGTCGTACTGCTCCATCAGGGTGGAGCTGTACTGAAACACGGCCGCCACGTGACACTCCCAGTCGGGCTCTGTGCTGACACTGGACTCTGCTGTCATGCTGTCTGTCTGCACAGCCTGAGCCCTGTGTTTCAGATCTACAAAAGACAACAAGGAAACAACTTATTAGGTACAGAAGAAGTTATGGTAACAGTGAGACTTTAAGGAGTTTAAAAAGCAGTTTAGGGTTTCTAAAATCCAAACTGCCACACTTAACAGATCTGGTACAGCAACTAAACAGCCTGTGAAATACAGTTTCTGTGGATTTACAGCTTTATAGAGCTTAAAACTTAATTTCACATTCATAAATCACCATTTCTAGCTATAAAAACTCTTTAACGCGAGTTCACTGCATTTCCTCTTATCTGGAACACATTATTTGAGTCTATATCAAGGACCACTATGTGCAGACTTCTCAAATTCCCCTTTCATCTAGACAACATGACACCAGATGTTGTTAAGCTCCACCAGGTATTCTTCACTGTTCAGCTGTCATTGTAAAATTCCGGCGCTTTACCTTTCACTCCCATTTTGGCGAAATCCAGTTCAAGGTCCAGGTCCGGGTCTCCATCCTGTGTTACATGATGGTCTTCCGCTTTATCGTCTGAAGCCTCAATAGCCGTTTCCGCGCTAGCATCCATGCTAAAAGAACTACAAAAACGAAACTTAAAGTCTTTTAGATTCGCTTTTTAACTTGACACAAACATTACGTGTTCTGTAAACACCGAGCGAACTTACAACGACGTAGTGAGCTCCAAAAAGCCTCTTTAAAATAAAACTTCCGCGATATCAGCTGCCGTTAAGATCCTGTTTACACCTGCCGCCAGCTACGAATGTGTGCACCCCTAAATGTAATCCGGCTGAAACGCTTCATCTGTCTAGTGGCTCCAAAACAAAGATCGTCTATGTAGGTTGATAATTAAGTAGAAATATTAATTCACTTATTTATTTATTTATTTGCACAGGGACATATAGATATAAAACTACAACTACAACAACTGCAAGTATACATATAGATGCGACAGTAGTGGCAGAAGTGAAATGTAAAGCTGGTAACTTTGTAAGGAATAAATTCATAATAATTAGAACTGTTATTTGCTACATTGTTATTTTGCGAATATAAGAAAATATAATATTGTTTAAGTAACAATAATACATTTTAAAAAGGAATAAATCACTACATGCTCAATTTGGATGTTTTTTAAAGAATAAAGTCGCAAATTGTTTCTTTATTTTCCACCTGAATAGTTGATGTAATTAAGTATTTATTTGTACACTCTAAAATTAAAATTTTCATATATTTAGCAGTAGTTAGAAAGTTCAAACCTCTACGCACATACAATGGTTATAATAATGCATAATTATTTTATATAAAATCATTTATAAAAGCAGTTTATTTTTTTTTAAAATTGCATTTTTCTAAATGATCTTTAAAGAAAAAAAATACCATAAATTACTAAATCACATCTGTAATTTTCTACTGTTAGCTTATATATTTCAGTTTAATTCGGTTTTTCTTTCTTCTTTAAATGAACTAAAATCCATCCATTTTAAATATTTACTTTTTCTGCTTATTATAATTTTCAATACATTATTTACAATACTCTGTTAAATTAAATAATGATAAAAATAAACTTCAAAGAAAAGGTATTTTTCTTTCAATTAATGTTTCGTATTTTCGCAGAGAGGTTCCACGAACTCGTGGCGGAGTGAGTCCTGCTCTCTTTCCGCTCCACTCTGGCTCCCATAGGGATTCCTTTTATTGGTCACATGACAAACTGGGAAAACCTCCTGACTCCCCGCTCCTCCTCTCCTCCTCCTCTCGCCCTGTCAGTCGACTGTTTTCGGGCTGTGTGTGTGTCTGTTAGCTAGCTGCTAGCCATCATCACCACAATAAACTGCAGAAACAGAAGACGGATATGGCGGATACAGCCAGGGACGCTCCACCGGAGCAGACCGACTTCCATGAGCTGGAGGACGGGGAGGAACTGTTCCCGGAGCCGGCCACAACACAGGAGGTGAGGAGGAGGTGATGAGGGGAGGCCGAAGGGGAGCTGTGGCAGGCAGGGCGTGATGCCTCCAGCTGACAACAGATGGAAACTTAGAGGAGGGGCAGCAGGCAGGCTGGACACCCTAAAATCGCTTAATCTTTGAACGAAGTTTGGCGTGTGTGGAGGCTTCTATTGCATACATCTTTGCACTGTCATCATTCAGGAAAACGGCTAAAAATGCGGGGTGTTGATACACCAAACGGTGGCCTTCTAAGCCACTGTTACAGGAGCCGATAAGGTCTGTTTGGGCTGAGAAAAAGCGCAAAGGAGGTGTGTTTGCTCGCAGTCAGGTGACAGTCACACAGGTGTAAATGATACATTCAAGGCGGATTGGGAAAAACGGAAAAACAATAGTTTAGCAGATTAAAGTTTCTTTGTTCTTTGTTTCTTTGTGTTTGTGTATCTGAGCTGATTAAAGACAGTGGTTAAAGTTTGTAATTATTATTTGTCAAAATTATGTAAATATACTGGTGAAAGCAGCCCAGAAAATCCAGCAGGCAGATTATAGTTTTTTGACAAAGTGAAGATACTCAAAACAAACAAAAGAAGAAGAAATATCAAGGTGAAAATGTTGAGTAATAACATGTAAAACGGCAGTTTTACTAATGTTGAACTAGTTTGTTGTATAGGGTTTGGCTTTGATAAGATTTGGATTGCATTAGTGGTCATTATTTCAGCCTTTGCAGTGTTTGATCAGTGGAATATCCAGAGAGTAATTACTGTCAAATATTTGCTGTCTACAGCTTCTTAGACTTAAAGGTTGGATACAGTACTTTGTGACACATGACAGCAAGCTGAACATTTCTGTGTTTTGGTGTTGACTAGATTTGTTGGAAAACAAAATCATTTTTTATTTAATTTTCTTTTTAGTGTTAAAATGTTTGTTTTTAAAGGGAGCTTAGTCTATGCCAGTGGTCCCCAATCTCAGTCCACGAGGGCCGGTGTCCCTGCAGGTTTTAGATGTGTCCTTGATCCATCACAGCTGATTTAAATGGATAAATTACCTTCTCAACATGTCTTGAAGTTCTCCAGAGGCCTGGTAATGAGCTAATCATGTGATTCAGGTGTGTTGACCCAGGGTGAGATCTAAAACCTGCAGGGACACCGGCCCTCGTGGACTGAGATTGGGGACCCCTGGTCTATGCTTTTAATGGCATTAAAAGCATAGACTGTAAATGAAAGATGGCATCACATGAGACCTTGCCATTTTGAAGCCTCACTTTTTGCATTTTGGCCACAACCATGTCAGGTTTTTGGAGGCACAAGTGGATGTATTTGGATGAGAGGGTGACGTGCAAAATACCAGCTAACAGTAGGAAGCTTGGTTCCTGCGTGTGTGCCACACAGCAGACCATATTATGTTTCAGATAACTGCATAAAATACCCTAGAGGTCACCAGCATCAACTTGATCGAGAGGTCCAGTTCAGTTAGCTAAAGCTTCTTGTGTCAATGAAAGTGGCCGTGCCCTTATTAACTTCATGATCATGGGGGGGAAAAAAAGTTGGGTATTGATAAGCACCAAGTGGCCCTTTGAGGAATTACAGATTTTGGCACCTCCTCTTTGTTCCCAGAGGTTGCTGCATGCATGAGAGAGGTTTTTTTTTTTTCAGTTTTCATATTTGTTGATGTGTTTTTTATACTATCTTTATGCTTTCTGACCATTTTTGACCAACCCGACCCACTGTGGTGCGTGTTTCAGCCTAAATAGAAACAGGCAGGTGCAGAAAAACGAATGAAGGAGCAGTTTATATTCTCTTGTTCTATGATTAAGAGGTAAATAAAACAAATTACAAACAATGTTAAAGAATTTGCATACAGAAAAACAGGAGCTTTTCATAGTGTTGGAACCTCAAATCAGAAACAAAGTTACCAGTCTGCAGCAGGAAAGCGCAAACACACACACACGTTCTCTTAAACAGGCCTCTTTTTGTCATGTCAACACTCTGGTTTTTCTTCCCGTTGATGATTGCCTTACTTGAGTGTCACAACTGCACTCTTCAGTGGTGTGTGTGTGCGTGTGTGCGTGCGCGCGTGCGTGCGTGCGTGCGTGTGCGTGTGTGTGTGTGTGTGTGTGATGCACTTCTGCACTTCTCATGGCCCACATGTTTCTTCAGAAGGACTAGTAAACTGACAGAGTGACCACTAAAGTTTTAACTCCTCCTCTTTCCCTCTTTTGTTTTTGGTTTGCAGGAAGGTGAAGCATATTCTCTCTTGTATGTTTCTGATCATAATCCACTATGTATTTCCTCCTATTATCATTTCCTCCTTCCTTAAATGACTGCGATCCAGTCTGACAGTTTTTCAGAAAACCCACCCCTGGTTACACTCGGTTTTAGTTTTAGAAAGATGTTGATTGAAACAATAATTTTCACGTTTTTGTGCTGCAGGTTTTGCTGTTCTGTTTTCTTGTAGTTTCTGGTAAATTGAGGCCCTTTAACGATTACATTTGAGTCATATTTTTTGTAAGTTTCACATTTGATTTTAATTCAGGGTCCAGGTCAGCGGTTAGTTTTGCTTTCATGAATTATCTGTCAGTTTCCTGTGATTTTCCTCAAAGTTTGTTTAAATCCTCACAGTCTTGTTGGAACTATGTAAGTGTGAAACACTTGTTGTTGAATGGAAGCAGCTGCTCTGCTGTGTGTGTGTGCGTGCGGTGTTTCCTCTGACCCCTCTGTGCTTGCTGAGTAAGGAGGGAGGAAGCTCCTCGTTATCATCACTCATTTCCTTCTCTCTGCCTCCACACTCTCCTCTTTCTGTCCTCTCAGCTAAAAACGCTCCTTCGTTCGTTCTTCCCCCTTCTCTCTTTCTGGGACTCCAGCTGAGCTCTCAGTTTGTACTGGTGTGGTTCATTCAGTATTTTGACACCATGCTGACCAGAGAAAGCTCCACCTGCCACCCAGATAACCCAGTGATATGTTTGTTATGTGCATCAGCCAATCAGAACAGCCCTCACAGAGACAGCTCGATGTTGTCGCCCACGCTGGGTTGCGTGATGCATTCGATTAAACTACCAATCCAACTTTGTGGAGGGCCTTGAGCCTATCCCAGCTACCACAGGCCGAGAGGCGAGGTGGAGTCGAACTCAGGACCTTCTTGCTGAGAGGCAACAGTGCCTCACACTGCCTCAACAGTGCCTCAGTGAAACCTAATTAATCTGAACCTTTTCTCTAGTCATGTCATCAGCGTGTTAGAGATCAGGCCTTAAACTGGAAACCTGCACATAAAATAATCTCCACTCCTAAAGCAATAAAGTTGTGACACACTCTACACAAGTGATTCATTAACCGTCAACTGCTCCGTGCAGTTGACGGTTTATGCTGGGAAGGAGTGTGCTTAGGTCACTGAGAATCACTTTCTTTTTTCCCTGAAAAAGCAATGGAAATGTCAGAAGACACATATGAGTATGTAGAGTCTGTAGGCAGGATTGTTGGTGTCTTCTTCTTGTCTGAACAATCACGTTTGAGCAGGCTCTGGTTGGGTGCAGGTAAATGGTGGATGAGTAGAAAAAAAGAGGGATGGAAAGCTGATGACCACATAAAGAAATGACCTCCAGTCAGTTCCTCACTGTGAGGAATGGAGCTTATTAATTTGACACTGCTATCACATTAGTACTCAGTATTTGCAGAGTCCAATCAGATTCTGGGCTACAGAATGGGCTACACCATCAGATTCAGTGATGGTGTAGCCCATTTCCCTGAACTCCTTGCGATGTCTGTAGTGAGGCATGAGTCATTTCTAATCTTTGAAGTCTCTTGTTTCTCTGGAGGAGGCAGCCTGTTCAGCCTTTGTTGATGCTGCTGATCGATCAGTGTTACCTTCAGTGTTTGTGGAGCAGCTGGCCCAGGCAGGAAGTCCTGTGGTTCAGCAGGATGGATGACACACACTGCTGGAAGCTTCCTTTTTGCTTTTTTTTTTCTTTGCCTTGCTTCTTCTGTAGAATATGTTGAGTCTGCACAGCTTCTGTGCAGATGTGGCAGCTGCTCTCCTTCCACTTTTCTTCCGCGCTGGCAGGAAAGAACTTAAATTTGAGTCAGTCTGCTGTGACGTGAAAATGACGCTCAGGCTCTGTTGAGCTCAGAAGTTTGCTGGAAGTGAAACAATGTGGAGTAAAGTGCACACTCCAGCTTGAGTTTTAAGAGGAATTCAGTGGTTTCTGCTACACAGATGTAGGCTGTTGAAATTTCTGCTGTGCCTGCATTAGTCAACTTTTAACAGATACATATTAATATGAAGTTTGATTGTAGAAGCGGAGATTTAGAGGAAAACAGACAAAACAGTTTTTTTATGCTATTTCGAGACCTTTAAAATGCTTTTTTTTTCTTAAAGCCTTTGCAATACAGAAAGCTCTCCAGACTTGGATATTAATAAAGTATTTATTTAACTGAAATATGATAGATTCTCAGTCTTGCAAAATCAATAGGTGACGAAAGGAAGCAAGGCATGAAATGGTAAATAATTCAAATCTTTGTGCATAATAAGATGTCATTATGCACAGAACTAGTACTTGATATAACCTATCATCAGGTCAAAGCTCCTTTGTTCCTTGTTGCACAAGATCTCACACTTTTTTGCATCTGTGTTAATGTGCAGTCCCAACCAGCCAGTTTAGCTGCTGAGGACATCAGCACCAACTCAAATGGACCCAAGCAAGACTCGCTCTTCGATGACGATCCAGAGGATCTGTTTGCAGGTAGGAATCCACAAACTCACTTTCACATTAAAATTAAACTTCAGTGACTACAAAGAGAAGGACAGAAATCTATGCAAAAATGACCTCACTGTTCACCGTCTGTGACCTCAATAAAGTTGTTCCCGATGAGCTTTTGATGAGCTGGATTCCAGTCTTGCTGAATACAGAATGATATTCATTTAGTAAATTATGGTTCCACTAGAGTCAAAACAGATGAGTCACTGGAAGTATGAAGCCTGAATCACACAGAGTCTCAGTGACTTCCTGTTGTGTCTCTGTGGTGTTATAGAAGCGACAGAGGAGGTTTCGTTGGACAGTCCAGAGAGAGACGTTCTGCTGTCCGATGGCCCATCGCCCGCCATCACCCCCATCACCCCTCCCACGTCCGTCATCACCCCTCGCATTGGCCACACCCACGACGACATGTTCACACACTCCTCATTCGATGAGGTAACGGCACTCAAAGCTGGCTTTTAATACTCTAATAGCAGTTCCTCTAAAGTCTTTCTTAAACAAAGTGCTGAACAAATTCAAGTTTCTTGTGTATTTGTGTATTTTCAAATTGGAACAAAAATTTAGTTCCTACATTTTATTTTAATTTAGATTAATTTCAGTCTCATGAGTTTGAGACTTAAAAGAACAAAAACAAGTCATTATAACATCTGTGACATAATTTTATTCTATTATTATTATTCTATTATTGTAACATAATTATATTCTATTTTCTCCTGCTTGTAAATTTGTTTCTTTGTTCTAGAGCGAATACATTTTCTGAAAGGCTCATTTTAATAAATTTTTTATCATAAAATTAAAAGTTTGACAAATTTAAATTGCATCTTTTTGGCATATCGAGATGACTATAAGTGCTGGAGAAATCCATATAAATATTGTGATATGTGGTGTAGAGCCTGACTAATTTTGGAGGTTAATGTGACCCTGAATATGGTGTTCCTAAAGGAAGTATTCTCGGTCCTTTTCTCTTTTCATTGTATGTGTTTAGCAACATTATTACGTATAATATCGTCAGATATTTCTGCTGCTTGTATACGTAAAAATGTTTTATAGCATCATGAACAAAAAAAGAGGTTTTAGATGTAGACTTAAAATACCAGAAAGACAGAGACTGAAGCAACTGCTCTGTCTGAAAGCACAAGGTCCAGATCTGGTAACAATCTTAGACTCTGACCTGAATTTTATTAGACATTTTAATACGGTGACAAAAATCACTTTTAACCTTCGAAACATGAGACAATTTTTAACTCCAGTGTTGCTGAAATGCTGACGCATACTTTTACAAGTGACTTAGGTTACTCCAGCTCACTTTGTACTTGACATCTTAAGAATGCTGACGGTTGGCGTTAATTCAAAATGCTGCTATACTTCGAACTCCAATTACTCGCTTATAAAGGCTTCAATGAAGTAGGAGCTTCCTTTGTCAGCAGTTGCCTTTCAGTTTATGTACCAACAATGCCTCTTAGATTATACTGCCTTACTCTTGAATTTAATGGCACTGAAGTGTGGAATGGCCTCCTTGTTGTTTTTTAATTGCATTTTGAGCAGTATTAAAAGTTTGAATGGTGAGGATTTTAATGTTTCATTGTATTGTTATTTTCTTTATATGTAAACCACTTGGGTTACTTTGCATGAAAGGTGCTAAATATTAAAATTGGAGTCATTGTTTCAAAACTTACATTTATTGGTGAGCTTGCATTCCATTTTTGTTTTGTTTTTCATCCTTTCTTAAAAAAAACATGTATTTATTGAGAAAAAGTATTTGGCAGAAAGTAAAAACAAATCCCTGCTGAATGGGGAATTGTTCACACATATACTTCTGAGTGTTAAATGGAGTCTAAAAAATAAATTAATCAGAAATGTTGTTTTGAAAAATGCTCAGATTACACTTTATATCCTTAGATGTGATTTACATTTGTAGTGTAATATTATCGGTTAGTAGCTAAAGGACATCAGTTGCTATATATACAAAGTGCATTTTTTCCCTGTTGCCCTCATTAAATATTCATCTTGCTGTTGCGCCGATGTCAGACACTAACACAATTTCCCTGGAGGAATAAAATTGGGAAACGTTTTGCTCCTATTTTCTGTAGATTGAAGAAGAGGAGGGCGGAGATTCTTTTGACATTCACATATCGGTGTCTGACCCAGAGAAAGTCGGTGAGTACATGGCTTCACATCATGACATATCCACGCAAAGATC